>NC_046366.1:9672574-9917406 GCF_011125445.2 Fundulus heteroclitus
CGAGTCATGCTGATGGTTGAATAGCGTTTGGGTTTAATAATTAACTGGAGTCTGGCCAAGTCCTTGAAAATGATGCAACTCCTTCAGGCTACACAACACAGAAGTTATTTAGGAGCTCATTTTGGCTCCCAGAGTGGAATGTGTGTTCGCTGCAGGCACACAAACTTCCTGGACTTGTACTCCTTGTAGGCGTCCTTGTAGCCGTATGATACTGTGTCCCCAACAGGTTCATCAACAAAAAAAACAGCTGAAATGTGTTTTTAGTTCTCAATTATGTTTTATCTTGGATAAAACCAGAAATTATGTGTTTTTTTTTCATGAGAATTCTCATGAGATTTCTCTTTTTTTTTTTTCTCCGATCTTTAGTCATGGCTGCAGCAGTATGGTTACCTTCCCCCAGGAGACATGAGGACCCACTCCCTTCGCTCCCCTCACTCCTTCTCCTCAGCCATCGCCACAATGCAGAGGTTCTACGGCCTCACAGTAACCGGCAGCATGGACGAGAAGACGATCGAGTTAGTACCATGTGCACTGAAAAAGGAAAAAAAGCGAAGCACATCATACGAAACGTGCTAGTTCTGCCCCTGAACTGAACATACTTTGTTCTCTCTCTCTCTCTCACACAGGGCCATGAAGCGGCCGCGCTGTGGAGTGCCAGATAAGTTCGGAGCTGAGCTGAAGAGCAACTTGAGGAGGAAGCGCTACGCCATTCAGAACCTGAAGTGGCAGAAGACAGATATCACGTTTTCGTAAGTCAGCAAAGTCACAAGTGAACCAGATGAAGTATTCCTAAAGTACGAGCAAAGTGATACATTCAATCAAGTCAAAATCTGAAAAGTGTGTGTATTTGTATTCATTCCCTTTACTTTGAACCATCTGAATAAAACCCTGAATTAAAGAATTTGCTTTAGGAAGTCACTTAAATTAGCAGATAGGGTGTAATTTATCCTAGTATAAATCTCAATGTTCTGTGAAGGCCTGTGAATATTAGTGAACAAACAGCATCATGAAGACCAAGGAACACAGCAGACAAATCAGGGAGAAAGATCATTTTCACAATCCATTATCTGAAAAGAGAAAACAGTCTGCCTGAACTGCAAACCTACCAAGACATGCCCATACACTTAAACTCATAGGCTGGGTAAGAAGAGCGTTAATCCCAGAATCAGCCCAGAGCCTCATTGTAACACTGGAGGAGATCCACAGCTGGGAGAATTTCTCGCTACACAACACAGATGTGTTTTTCTGAACTCTGATATTTTATTTGGACCAGGTAAAAATATCTGTGGCGGAAAACTAACACCGCACATCAGTCTGACTGAGAAGAGCTATTTGCAAAGAAGAATAAGCAAAAAAATAAATAAATCATTCTCAGTATGTGCAAAGCTGGTAGGGACAAAAAGAAGATGTGATTGCAACCAAAGGTGGTTCTACAAAGCTGCAAACAAATGTATGTCAGACTTTTCAGATTTTAACTGGTCAAAACATTTTTGTCAGTTTTTCTTTCAACTCTCCGTCGTTGCACCACTTTATGTTGCTCTGTCACATGAAATCCCACTAAAATCCACTAAAATGTGTTGCTACAACATAACAAAATATGAAAAGTAAACAGTACTTTTGGAATTTTTTTATTTTTTTGC
Source organism: Fundulus heteroclitus (assembly GCF_011125445.2). Taxonomy (NCBI): domain Eukaryota; kingdom Metazoa; phylum Chordata; class Actinopteri; order Cyprinodontiformes; family Fundulidae; genus Fundulus; species Fundulus heteroclitus. The sequence continues at coordinate 9,674,215 of NC_046366.1, forward strand.
TCCCGATTGGCAAATGTTTAAAATCTGAAATTTGAAAGATTTTCTTTGTGCTCTGTGTAATTTATAGTTTATTTATTTATCTTTTCCACTGTCGCACGTAACTGCTGGCGCTGTGCAGAATCCAGAACTACAGCCCGAAGGTGGGCGAGTACGAGACCCAGCAGGCCATCAGGAAGGCCTTCAAGGTGTGGGAGAGCGTCACCCCGCTCCGTTTCAGGGAAATCCCCTACAGCTACATCCGGGACAAGGTGGAGGAGTTCGCCGACATCATGCTGTTCTTCGCGGAGGGTTTCCACGGCGACAGCAGCCCTTTCGATGGCGAGGGGGGCTTCCTGGCACATGCCTACTTCCCTGGCAACGGCATCGGGGGAGACACTCATTTTGACGCCGCCGAGCCATGGACGATTGGAAACCGGGATCTGTACGGTGAGGCGACTCTAACGCGACAGTGAAACGAGGGTTTTCACCTCTTCATAGATTCTCCAAAACCTGATGAAACACGAAACTGCTTAAATGTTGGGAGTAACTCGTTTGGAGTCCGGGCGCTTTTGTTTTTCTGCTGTCACAAGCAAAACCTGGTACAGGTCCAGACTTGCGTCGGTGCTTTTTGAGGCAGAGAAAGCTTGGATGAATGTGCTTATTTTCGAAGTGCAGAAACCACAGAAATTCCCAGTGTCAGCGCTTTGAGTCAAACTTGTGTTCACATGAAGTTCATCTGATTTTATTTTTGATCTGCTGATGTGTAAGAGCGATGTGCTTCTGAGTCATTTCTAAATCGGGAAGGACCTGATTCCTCCCTCTCGAGTCCAAAACTTTGTCTCCCCAGAATAAGCGCCTGGCTCCCCCTCAAAACGAAGCAGTCGGTGTAATGGGTCTTCTGTGTTCCAGGTAACGATGTCTTCCTTGTCGCGGTGCACGAACTGGGCCATGCCTTGGGTCTTGAGCACTCCCATGACCCCTCAGCCATCATGGCTCCCTTCTACCAGTGGATGGACACGGACAACTTCCAACTTCCTGATGATGACCGCAGAGGCATTCAGCAACTTTATGGTGTGTTACAAGCACAAACTATTGCACAAACTATTGCATATGTTATTCTTCGCCTATCATGGGTTCGAAACAAAAATGTTCCTCTAAACTGTCGTCTCTCTCATCACAACAGCCGCCCAAAGTCTCGCTATGATTTTCAAACGGACTGCTCCTTGGTCTCTAAAAAGATGATTAAAACATTTATTTTGTTTCGTTACAATCAGAAACTTAAACATATTTTTTGGGGTGGGGCGGGAGGGGGTTAGCGAAAATGACAGCTCCTCCAGCTCATTCTGGAGGAGCTGCAGAGATCCACAGCTCGGGTAGGGGTAAAAAGCCAAAACTCTGTGTAGGAAAACTAATAATACCTACCTAAGCACAGTATGCCCACTGTTAAACATGGTGGTGGCAGCAGCATCATGCTTTGGGGATGTTGTTCTTCAGCATCTGCAAGGAAGCTGCTCAAAGTTGACGAATAGAGCTAAACAGTCCTGGAAGAAATCCTTTTAGAGGTTGCAAAACACCTAAGGCTCCCAGCAGGAAAGTAACCCTAAACGTACGCCCATAGCTACAATGTAAAGGCTGGTTCACACGGCAGGATTTTTAGCCCCAATCTCCCCCTTCCGAGAGGCGCCGTCTATCGGCGTGGCTCTTAAGATAAATCTTGAGCGATATTCCTGCCGTGTGTGGTGTGTGATTGATCAGGTCCGCTCGGCAGAACGTCAGGACAACTCCAACCTCACTATATATATTCAACATGTTGGATTATCTTGCCCCAATATCCTAGTGTGCTGTGTGTGATGTTCCCAGAGGATAAGTGAGCCCACAGCCTGTTGAATGTAACATGTAGCCATTCAGAAAGCGAGGTGATAAAAAATCCAACCAACTCACCTCCATATCACAGTGCAGCAAAGGTACAGCTGCACTGTCTCCACTCCCTTAACCATCACCTTTTCTTTTGATTATGTTTTTTCTCTGTTAAAATCAGTCCACAAACTATTGCCATTATTCTGCTCATCGTCCACGTTTATTTACTCTGAACTCACGTTTGATCTCGAGAGGTTTGGCAATATGTCCTGTCAGACATCTGAATGATCGTGAGTGAAATCTATTCGGGTGTGGTCTGTTGTGCTCGCCTTCTGACTGGACAACACACGCTGTATGAGCAAACCTGTTATATCTTCGATATTCTATCATTACGAGTGGTGTCTCTCAGGCTTTAAAAATTGTCCGACTATTTTAAAAACCTGTCGTGTGAACCAGCCTTAATGCATATCCCAGGCATATTGATGTGTCAGAATAGCCCAGTCAAAGTTTCAGACCGAAATACAATTGAAAATGTGTGGCTAGAAAATAGATGTTCATCCTATGTGACTCATCTTGAGCTTTAAAAGGGCACAGAAAAGATCTATGTATGCGTAAAGCAGGTTAAAAACGTACTGTAAAAGGCTTACAGCATTAACCGCAGCCAAAGGTGGTTCTGAATACAAGTGTGCACCATTTTTATCTGTAAAAAATGTTGGTCAACCATTCATTGTTTTGCTTCCATTTCGCCATTATTCACTTTTGTTGGTCTACTGGATTAACATTTCCATAAAACTATTAGTTTTATTGAATGTGACCAAATGTGGAAAAGTTAGTTGTACAGTGCTGTAACGTAAACGTTAAAATTATTATTTGGTTTCCTGATGAATTAAGATGTATCTGTGCTCACTTAGGATCCGGATCAGAGCTGCCGCCGCCTCCATTGACGCCGCATACACCCGACCACAACCCCGAGCCCACTTACTCACCAGACCAGCCTCGCTTTGGACCCGACATCTGCGAGGGACACTTTGACACCATCGGAATCTTCAGAGGGGAAATGTTCGTGTTCAAGGTAAACTCAGTGCGAAAGCTTTCCGATTTAGGTTACATTTGTGCTGCTGATCGATAGTAAAGCCATGCCTTTCTTCAAAATTTCAGGACAAGTGGTTCTGGCGAGTCCGTAACAGCCGTGTGTTGGATGGATACCCCATGCCCACTGGTCACTTTTGGAGGGGATTGCCCCCTCACCTAAATTCTGCTTTTGAAAATGAAGAGGGGAAATTTGTTTTCTTCAAAGGTCAGCCAGTATACTAAGACTAAAGCATTTGTGTGCAACCATGACATGACTAACATGTTGTTGGTCCTTGTCTCTGTCTGTCTGCAGGGGACAGGTACTGGGTGTTTACCGAATCTTTGCTTGACTCTGGCTACCCCAAGTATATTAGTGAAATGGGCTCCGGACTTCCCAAAGATCGGATAGACGCCGCCCTCTTTTACACCCCCAACGGACAGACGTTTTTCTTCCGAGCTAACAAGTTAGTCATCATTTGCTTCTGGGTGGTTGTGTGCATGTCTAAAATAAGTCGGCAACGTAGTTAAGAAGTTGGCGATTCAAAGGGAAACCCCCTCTGTTACCACTACCCTAAGACATGTTTTATTGTTGACTTTAAAAAGGTTTAAAAAAGACAACTAAATCACTAACTGTGACTTTGAAAAAGTACCTCTTGTATAAATACAAAAATAAACTATGAGGGGGAGTTAAATGCCTAATCTGAGGCAGTTGGTATAACCCCCACCCCACGAAAGCCAGTCATTTTGAAGCATAAACACCCACCTACGCAGCTGCAAAGGCCTCAACACGAGACACGAGCAAGGAAGATTTCGGGTCTCTTCAGGGTCGCTGTTTTTGCAGTTCTGAAAAACAACATTGGACTTTTCTGTTTACAGGGATGGTTCTGATTTTGGATGCAAGGTTCTGTGAAGTTATTCCTTTTACTAGTCAGCCCACCCGCAGTAAACAAGTGTCATATTACAGAAAGTTGGCAGGACTGCTCAGCAGTGGAAGGCTAACAAACGAAGGGGGGTGTTTTGTTGATTTGGTCTATTTAATGCAACTCAAATCAGTTGACATTCCAGTTAGTGACAAATTTATCAATGGTCGCTCACAAAAACTCAGCCGGTTAATATCAGATCAAGCAGGATTGTAACTGGAAGATTTTCTGTTTGAGTTGCTTGAAATTGACACAGTTGGTCTCCATATGTCGAGCTGCTGGCCTTCCATCTGTCTGCTACAAGTAAAGGAGCTATTACTGGTAATGGCTTCACAAACCTCACAGCAAAAAGGACCTAAACGTCCACATCAAGCCAAGCGCAGAGAAGCCCAGGATCAATTGAAAATCTGAGCAGAAGGAATATAAGTCAGAGGCAGAATAGTGTCAAAACAAGACGTTATTGAGTACAACAGTCCATGTTGGAGTTAAATCTTCAAGTCTTTGAAACCTGATGGTTACATATTTCCCTTCACAGATCCAATTCCAAACTGTCAAAACCAGGCCTTGTATGGGTCATTTAAGCCAGTTCATGAGTCATTCTGGAAAACTGCACAACTGAAGAAGAGAAGTGTTCCCAAATGAAAACAGAAAACAATTGCTCTGGCCAATCAGATGTACAGCCTAATAAAACTGATTCTAGAGGTTGCCTCTGAAAAATGCCCAAAACTAAAAGTTGGGTGATGTTATCTTTCCTTCCTATTTACGACACTTACCAACTTACTGCAAGGGACGGAGATAACATTAATCATGGGCAATATTTAAAGAACTGTCATAGTGCAATATAGTTGTAATGACAGTATAACAAAGTTTTACTTATTCTTTTAAAGGACGGTAGGTTTTAGCTGTGGCAAAAACACAATAAAATGAAAACTTTTCTTGACAGTTGTTCTCGATTTCTTCCTTTTAAAAAGAGCCGCCTAAAAACAGTTCCGAAAGTCTAACAGTGGGAGAGCAATGACAAGTGGCCAAGAGTATAACTATACTTATCCAAAAGGGCTGTAATTTACAATGCAGTGATTTCAGCCCTTTTTTCAAGCAGTGTATACAACAAACAGAGGCTGCAGTTGGAGACAGTCATCCAATTGTCATGTCATCAGCATAACGATAATGGTAGTGGTGGTGGAGTAAATTTATATAACACTGTTCTCATCATACTGAGCATAAAGGGCTTTACACTAGAGTCACATTCATCACCACACACACATTCATACACCACTATGCAGATCAGTAGATATCTAGGGGTTATTAAACAGCACGTCAACAAGTGAATGGGGAAACTGGAAGTGAACCCATAACATTCCAATTGCAAAAACGACTACTTCAGCCACTAAGCCACAGTCGCTGCAACAATTAAATGCTAGTCAAGTAGATTATTGATTCAATTCAATAAATTCAGTATACATCATGAAAGCAGAGCTGGTCCGAAAATGGAGCCTTGAGGCACACCACAAGAAATAGAGGCTGAAGAAGAAGAGTGTTCCCGAATAAATACAGAAAGCAATTTCTCTGGCAGACCAGAAGTGGACCCTTGTAAAACTCTGCCTTCTTAGTCTAACAATATATTCATGTCTTGATAATAGGATGACATTGATTGGGCCAAAAGGAGGATCTAAAAGACCTAAAACAACCAGACATGTTAAATTAAGTAGTTACAACACGATCATAAAACCTCCTTGAAGTGCTGCCTTAGTGCTGTGTGCACAAATGTAAACTTTACCCAAACACTGTAATTATCTAGACAGGTTTAGCCTGGATCAAGCTCTGCATTTGTTTTTATGAAATTTTTATTCAGATTCGGAAGAGATTGGTGACACACAAATAAACACATAAACACTGTTTCTATTAGGATAATAGTGCTCATATTTATTACCCCCCACAGAATACAGCAACACAAAACAGCAAGCTCTTCACACACGCAAAGTAGCAAGCACTTAAAGCAACATTGCTTTCAGACAAGCGTGATGTTCCACCCCTTACCATGGCACAGAACTGGGAAGCCGGTCAGTCCGGTAAGAGCACAATCCACGCGGCCGGACGTCCAACTCGGACCCACGGTAGACTTCGCCGGACTGAGGGCAGTCCCCCCTTTATATACTTATAAACAAAGGGCCAGGTGTGGAGAAGGAATGGCCACTTCTCCCTCCACAGCCGCCCTGTTTCCCAAAGCCTGTTTCCAAAACAGAAACCGTTCCCAGCATCTCAGCAGTGTGTGAAGCAAAATAATGAGAGAAATAGCGCAAATCAGTGTGTGAAGCACAATACAATTCTAGTTTCACATGAAATCAGTCTTTCCCACAACACATTGTCATAGGTTCCCACCACAAGTTAAAAAAGTTATAGCAAAATAACACATGTGGTTAAACAGAATAACAGGCAAAACTCAAAGCACAACCATATATGTTGCTCTTAGTTCATGTGAACTCAAAAAAACAAGTTATATAACTGAGCAGGTTTTCCCATAATACATTGTTAAAGAGCAAAAATAATTATTTAATATATCAGCATTTTACAAAACTTCTTTAAATGTAATTTAGATACTGTCTCACAGTTAGAAAGACTAAGATCAATCATGGCACAGATGTTCAGTTTTTAAAGTGGAGTAAGGCTCAGGCCTTCTGGCATGACCAATCCCACTAGAACTAATCCAGGGTTGCATCTTCTTAAGCAGATTTCTATCCTCCCTAATTCATGCTTTAAAGTTCATTAGGACAATTCAGTGTCAGGTTTCGAAGTTTTTTATAAAACCTCTAGGGTTTGAAGGTGTTGTTAGCTGTCACTTACTCTGGGTATTCCTTGGCTTCCTATTTCCTCAGGTATTATCGTTTCAATGAGCAATCAAGAAGAGTCGATGACGGTTACCCCAAATCTATTGACAAGTGGCAGGGTGTTCCTGACAACATCAAGGCAGCCTTCATGAGCAAAGATCAAGGTAAGCATAGATCAACATACAATATTAGTCCAAGCTCGTTAGGACTTGTAGGAGGTGCCTTTCATGTTTAACGTTTCCGCCTCTCCCACCCATCAGCATATACCTATTTCTACAAAGCCAACAAGTACTGGAAATATGACAATCAGAGGATGCGCGTGGAGCCTGGATACCCCAAGTCAGCGCTCCGTGACTGGATGGGCTGCCCCAACGAAGATTCCAAGACGGACGGCGGAAGAGGCGGCGGAGGCCACGATAAAGACAAAGAGAAGGAAAAGGAAAAGGAAAAGGGACGGGAGGATACGGACAGAACTTGGCCTAAAGACAGGGAAACAGAAAATGAGACAGAGGAAGAGGTGGATGTGACCATTATTGAGACGAGTCAGGGGAACGGAGCGTTGGCTGTGGTGTTGCCGTTGTTCCTGTTGGTCTGTGTGATTGCCACATTGGCAGCCTTGGTGTTCTTCCGTATGTACGGCACTCCGCGCCGAATCCTGTACTTCCAAAGATCTCTACTAGATAAAGTGTAGGAGGAGGAGGAGCCAATGGAGCGAGGGGGGGTGGAGAAATAGGAACAAATGGGAGCAAATGTTCAACAGATAGCCAATCAGGAGAGAAAGAGCTGAAGGAAAAGTGCAAGACTTTTATTTTAAAGAATTTTCTTACCACTGCCTAATTCATCCATCCCTTCTCTCTTAACCACTCAATGCTTCTGTCTTTTCCTCTCCTTTTGGTCTCCGCCCGTCCTCCCGCGGTTACTGACGCCAGCTCGTTGCTGTTTGTTTTAGTCATTTTTCAATGTCTTCCTTGTAGTTTTTGCCAGTGGTAAGGTTTGTGTTCTTGGGAATTCGCACTCTGAACCTGCATTTCCGCAGCGCCGAGTCAAGCATGTTTCTTTGCATGAGCATCCAACTCCAACCAGTCCTCCCCTCTTGTTAAGCTTGAACACATACTCACTTAAAAACACACACACACACACACACACACACACACACTTGAAATCCACAGTCACATTAGTTTCTGTGTTTCCTAATCTTCCACTTAAACCTGTTGGAGCCACCTTGGACCATAAAAAGGGAAACAAAACATTTGGTTTCTTCCTCATAAAGCACGACAAACACTCACAAGTCAAGCCTTTCATGCAGCTGATTCGTTACCTTCGTGTTCAGTGATGCCTTTTGTCACGAATGATGTTGTCATTAGCATTATGACTGTTACTATTATTGTTGTTGAATGTTTTTTTTTTTTTTGTAAATTGACATTAAAACGTCCTGCTGGACAGAGACATACACTTTGAAAAGTGGCCTTAATTTTATACATGTGGGGACAGTGAATGGGGGAATGGGGATTTATGTATGCTTGAAACTTGATTGTTTTTATATATATATATATATACATTGACTCCATCTCAAATGAAAATAAATTGAAGATTTAAGAAAAATGAGTCCTTTTCTGTCATTGTACTTGAACAGCTGTTTAAATTACGGTGCTACTTTCCTAGTCAGGGGCTAAGCGTAGTTCAGCAGTGACAATAATAGTAGGGATTATAATTATAATGACAACGATTTGGTTTTAACAAGAATGTGTGTACTTCCTTTTATTTCTCTTTCCTCTTACATGAATAAAGTAATTTTCAAAGGCTTTCTGTGCTTTAATTTTCACTCAGTAGATTCTCCTGTAAGCGCTCAGACGTAACGGCAGCTCTCACCTGGTCGTTCCGGCTGAGGCGCTTGCGCTGATCGGGTCTCTTTTCCATCTGGTCTTCCCCAGTCTCCCTGGACCTCCAGGTTTCTTGTTCCCCAACCGCACCGCCGCATGACTGGGGCTCAGGAACTGGCAGGCTGCTAAACTGGGTCGGAAAATGCAGAGCGGATCCAAATCATAAGTAGAAACAGGGATGGGGACAATTCTATAAACCCTGTTGCTGCACAGCAGAGAAATATATGTAAACGATACAATTAGAGAAAGAGAGGGTGTGTGTGTGTGTGTGTGTGTTCATCCTTACCATACTTGTGAGCGCCATAATGGGAATGCAAGGACGGGACGATGAGGATGCTGGAAACAATTGGAGGACTTTGTTGTCTTTGTGACTAAAGACTTGAATCCAGGATTTAAAAATCATTCTAAAAGTTGAATTGTCTGTTTTTAATTAATCAGTGAACGTCGAAAACAAAAGACATCATTGAGACAGCAGTATGAGCACACAAGCTTGTGTTTTGCCAAACCATAAATGTGTTACGCTGCCTTTTCACATTTTCTTCCTTCCAAACAAAAAACACATTTTATCTGTATTTCACATAATAGACCGAGACAAGGTGCTGCATGTAGTAAAGCATCAAATTTCTCCCTGACCTGTGGAGTCATTGACCTTCATGATGCTGTTTGTTCATTAATGCTCTTTAAAAAAACCTCCAAAGCCTTCAGAGCACAGCTGTAAATATACCAAGATTATCCGATTTATTTAAAAAAACAAATGCACTGGATTTTATTTAGGGGTGGCACTGAAAGCCTATGCACAGCACAGATTTACCTACAAATAAAATGAGACCCATGCATCCTCCTCCTTGAAGTGGAAGTTGATGGACTAGGTGCGTTGCTCTATAATAACCCAATAAAATGCAGAAAAGTTTGGGGATGTAATGTTCCTCAGAACGTGAGGGAAAAAAAATTCAAATGTTGCCAGCACTTTTGGAAGCCACTGTATTTTGTACGTTTACGCACCGTGTCGGTGTACACAACCTCACATGACCATGACCTCCGTACAGAAAACAGTCGCAGTGAAGAGATGGGCTTGGGGGGTGGGTTGTGGGTTAAACGCCTATGATATGCCCTGATTAGAGAAACGGGGCCCGATGCTGTTAAAGTGATGAGGTCATTTTCCGACTGCGCTTGAAAGATTCAGGGCGGCCAAGTTTTTCAGTTCATTTCTTAGCAGTGTTTTGGAGAGAGAAGTCACGAGGCATTTTTGGGAGGGGGTGGAGGAAGGAGGAGCAAGTGTGTGTGTGTGATTGGGGGGGGGTTCAGCCACATTTGGAGGCCAGAGATGGAGCAGGATTCCATGAGCAACATCTGGAATTCCAACTGCATCATGTGAGCCAGATACACAGCAGGACACGGCGATGGGGGATGGGGAGGTTCGGATCTATTAAACTATCAAGACAGCAAACTTTAGCTGATTTTTCAGAAGGTTCTTTCTTCTAAGGGGGACTATGCATGGTTTCACTGCTGACACTCTTTATCTCACTCCTCCATGGCTTGCCAACAAGTCAGACATTTAAGTTTGGGTAAATAGTTGATGTTTTCTGTCCTCTCCCAGCTGAGTCTGCACAGTGGAGAAAACAATCGCTTCAGCACAATCCTTCCCCACAGCCCTCTCTCTCTCTTTCTCTCTCTTCACTTCTTTGCGTGTAACTGGAGACGTTTTCTTCACTGTCCGGGAAATTACTCACTCCAGTTCTTTTTTTTTTTTTTTCTTTACAAAGCCCAACAAAAGACCTCACCACAGCATGTCCGGGCCTCTTTTAGCCATCTTTGCTCCCATTTCAACCAGACGCAACCCTGCGGATTAGAGTGTCAGACTGCTGCAGAAAATGTTAGTGAGGGCGGAATTTAGTCATTGCAACAAAATTTCAAACGCAACGTTTATATAGAAAGTAGGCTATGATTAGACTGACCTTTAATTCAAGTTAAGTCAAAATCTTAGAAGTTGAAGAGACAAACTGATGTAATTTGGGGAAGAGGATGGTAACTGATACCAATTTTGTATGTAATACTTTTGCCTTTTGCTTCCTGGTGCGCATGAGCCAGTTTAGCCCATGAAATATCACTATGGAAGTCTCACTTTGCCAAATATCTAAAGTTCAATCTGATTGGACGGAAAACGTGTGTGAACATGTATTTTCAAGTCTTGCAACAGATTCTTATTTTGATCAAATTTAAGTTTAGACTTTGAATGGGCCATTCTACCACATTGGTGTGTTTTGATCTAAACCACTGTAGCTCTGGCTGAATGTTTGATTGTTAAAAAGTGAAAAAAGTGAACCTCGGCTCCCCTTCCAGTCTTTTGCAGCCTCTAAAAGTCCTGGATTTAGCCACATCCATCCTCCCGTCATCTCTGATTAGTTTCCCCGTCCCTTCTCAGGAGAAGTCCTCCCACAGCATCATGCTGCCACCATCATGGCTAACAGTAGCGACGGTGTTAGTTTTTCCTTACCTAGCATCAGCGCTCAGGAGCACAATCTGTACCCCCCGTGGATTGCAGTCAACCTGCTCAAGATACATTTTACGACTTTCCCCATAACACACATTGATGTTTGTGGTTGTCAACTGTGAAAAAGATCAAGGTGTATGAGCAAATTCACAACTTGCCTCACTAGTAGCGTTGCAGCATGAATTTGTGTTGACAATTAATACAAATGTGTCAGTAGGTAACCACTGAGCTATATAATACACTGGAGTGCTGATTTTGCCGAAAAACTGAAGTCACTGGCCGCCATCTTGCTACTCCCTACTCTCACAGAATTCCATAGGATTTGGTTGCAACAACAAAGCAGTTTTTTGGCTGAGTGAAAACGTTTCACAGGTAATTCTACAGTCAGTGGATGTACTAACATTATCAAAAACTAGGAAATTAGGTGCTGAAATATTTTACATGTTATATATATATATATATATATATATATATATATATATATATATATATATATATAAGTATGTGTATATGTATATGTATATATGTATATATATGTATACACATATGTAAATATATGTTTTTGTATATTGTTATTTATATATTTATAAATGTTAAACATATATATTTAAATGAATAAAATGCGAAATATTTCAGCACATGACTTTCTCAGTACTTGATATTTTTAGAACATAACATAAAACTATATGGCATTTGACATTTTAAAGGTCTTAAGCCCCCCCTGAACATGAGAAAATCCTCGTTATTCGATGCTGTAGCGCACATATTCTCTAGTTACTGAGGGGAAATAGGGAGTACCAATATGGCGGCTGGTGGCTTCAAAGCGACTCGTTCAAACAGACGGTGATTAGCACTCCAGTGTATTATATAGCTCAGTATAGGTAACGACAAAAATCACATGTGGGGTTCCCCAAGGGTCCATTCTGGGTCCCCTCCTCTTCAATATCTACATGCTCCCTCTAGCTCAGATAATAAAAAACAACAACATCAGCTACCATAACTATGCAGACGACACACAGTTCTACATCACCATGTCACCAGGTGACTATGAATCAGTTATGGCACTGAGTAAATGCCTAGAAGAAATCAATACGTGGATGTGCCAAAATTTTATTCAATTGAATAAAACAAAACAGAAGTAATAATATTTGGACCAATAGAGGAAAGATCAAAAGTTAGTACACAGCTTTAGTCGCTTCAGCTAAAAACCACTAATCAGGCCCGAAACCTTGGTGTAGTGATGGACTCAGACCTGAACCTTCAAAAGCATCTAAAGACAGTTACAAGGTCGGCTTTCTATCACCTGAGGAACATTTCCAGGATTAAAGGACTAATGTCTCAGCAGGATCTGGAAAAACTAATCCATGCGTTTATATTTAGCAACTTGATTACTGCAACGGTGTTTTCACAGGTCTGCCTAAAAAGTGGATCAGACAGCTGCAGCTGATCCAGAACGCTGCTGCCCGCGTCCTCACTAAGACTAAGAAAGTAGAGAACATCACCCCAGTTCTAAAGTCCTTACACTGGCTCCCTGTATCTCAGAGAATAGACTTTAAAATACTTCTGTTAGTCTATAAATCCCTAAATGGCTTAGCACCTAAATACATCACAGACTTGTTATCAGTGTATCAACCCTCCAGACCACTCAGGTCTTCTGTCTCCAGCCTACTCTGCATACCTAGAACCAGAACTAAACATGGAGAAGCAGCATTTAGTTCCTATGCTCCGCTTATCTGGAACAAACTTCCAGAAAACTGTAAAAGTGCTGAAAGCCTGAGTTCTTTTAAATCAAGATTAAACACACATTTCTTTAGGATGAACTGTTCTAATTAAACTGTTTTACTGAAACATCATTAGTTCAACTTTGTAGTCTTAACTGTTTTTAATGTTTGCTTTTATTTTAAAATTTTTCCGTGTTATATTTTGTTTCTACATTTTATTCCTTCTTGCTTCTATTCTGTTTCATTTTCCTATATTTGAATCATATAAAGCACTTTGCATTGTCTCTGTACTGAATTGTGCTACCCAAATAAATTTCCCTTGCCTTACAAATACTTGGTTTCCTAATTAAAAGGAATACAAAAAAAAATATCCAATATAGTTACTTGACCATTTTATTTAGTCTAAACAGCAGCCAGAATTTTGGGAGACGGCTCTGTAAGTTCCTGTTCTTCATAACACAAATGCCTTTGTCCGTCATTGCAGTATCTCTACCGACAATGCATCTTCACATCTCACCAACCAACCCGAAACGATCTCCTTTCATGCATTCAGTCAAATTTAGCATGATTGCAGAACTCCTCTTCCTCTGCAAAGCCACAAACAGCCTGCAGGCTGGTGAATACCAACTCTCAGGGAAAGTCCTGCTCTTGCTTCATGCGTCTCGTAAAAGCCGTCATGATGCTCATGTAAATCCCCCTCTGAACGGCAAAGACAACGCTTTACTGCTAAACTTCTATGCTGCGTCACCGAGACGTGAGATAATGGAAAAGGTGGGAACTGATGCGTGGATGAAAAGTTTGCATCTGGTTTTCATTTGCCTCAGTTAAAGCCCTGCCACATCTCAAACCACCACTCATGTACCAACTAGGAGGCAGGAGGGTGTCTTCGCCTGCTCCTGCATCAAATGTGCAGAAATGCACAAAATGATTGTCAACTTTTTGGGAAAAGAGAACAGGGAGAACTTTTCCCTGTGATTGGGGGCCTTTCCTCCTCAGCTTGCACATAGCTCAAGTCATTCTGCAGGTTATTCCCCCTGACTAAAGATGAATGTGAAAGAAGCAGGGAAAGATTTCAAACACTAACACAGGGGACACTTTCTTTTTTTTTGAAGATTGAATATATGGACACCAGATTACAATGTTAGCAAAAACAGAAAAAAAAAAAAAAAAAAAAAACACGTGCTGCCTACGGCTTACTCTGATTGGATTTTCAATTCTTAAATCTGCTTCAACATTTTGCCGACACAGTAAAGAATTTAGTGAGTAAAATAAGGAGCTTGTCATTCCGTCATTTATTTGGGGAAAGCAGCACTCTTACTTAACTGTTACCCCTTAGACGTGCTTATATGTCATCCCGGCCTTTTTACACGACTGTAGCTTGATCTGAACCTTGTTAACATGTCGTCTCTGGCTGTGTGTTTGGGGTCATGCCGCTGCGTGCTGGAAGGCAGACCTCTGCCCCAGTCTTTTGCTGCCTCTAACAGGTTTTCCTTTATTTAGCTCCATCCATCTTCCTCTCACCTCTGGCCAGCGCCCCAGTCCCTGGTGAAGAAAAACATCCCCACAGCATGATGCTGCCACCACCCTATTTATTCCACTTCGTGGATCTCGCTTTAACTAAAACATGGCGGGATCATCCTGAGCACACCATCGCTTCTGTGAAATAGACTTTGTGAGCCAAATGCTTACGCTGGACTTTATTTAGGGGTATCATGGTTTTAACTTCTAGCAGGACTGTACGACATAATCCCATTTACCACACAATAGCAATCTGGTCAATATCGCCATCACAACTGACTGCTTGGAAGCAATATTTGGTCGGTGGGTAATCATAACCAATATCATGGCAATATTACACAATAATATCTAAGTCACATGTTTTCTTGATGCTATGCAGATCTGATATTTAATTATTTGAAAAGAAACATGCACCGTTTTTCCACTTCATGTTTATGTGTCACTCTGTGTTGGTCTATCACCTAAAATCCCAACATAATAGATTGTTGTTTTATGGTAACCTGACCAAGTAGTCAAAGTTTAAGAGATATGAACACCTTTGTGAGGAACTTTACAAGAAAGAATCTTTGCATTCACTTCAACCACCACAATAATAATCTTCCTTCATATTCAAGCCTTTACAGGAGAAAATAGAATGAACTGTATAAACAAACATGGTGCTCCGCTTGCGTGCCAAAGTAAGGAGAGTAGGTGAGATTTCCTGCACAATAGCAGGGCTGGAAACCAGCAGCTGTTCTATAAATGAAACCCAACCCTCCCGCAGTAATTCAATAGATTTGTGGGCCTTCTGCTAGAATGCTGCGGAAATATCGACCAGCTTCAGGACTTTTTGTTGCTCAACTTTTATGTCAGAAACTACGCTGACCGTCAAAAAAGGTCCTCCCGATTTTACTCAACAATATTCCTGGGTTTCAGTTTAATTTGTGGTTTATATTACTGGAGAAAGGAAGAGGGATTGATAGCTAATGCATTTTTTCCATTGTGACTGCATGTTGGTTTTCCACTCAGCAGTACGTGGAACTACGAGTGGAAAAAACCCCCCCAAAAAAACCTTTCCCCATAATTCCAACGTATTTCTGCCCTCCACAGGAATATGCTTTCTCTTTCGACGGGCGTTTGCTTTGAGATGTTTGGTTTTGCCCCAGACCTCTCATTGCTAAACGGTTCAAGTCTGCATTGCTGCTTTTGTTACTTATCACAAGGGCTGCACTTTGAATCGGGTGTGGCGCAAAGGGACCGAGCTCTTCACATTAGACGGGGAAGGTATCGGGCTGGGAGGAAAAACAGCAGAGGCGCGTGAAAGTGCACTAACCTACATTTTCACATTATAACGACAGACATGAGTGCGTAGTGTTGGGATTATTCAATAAATAACAAAAAAATTAAATCTATGATCGAGCTCTACCTTGTGTGTAATTCAATATCAGGATTAAACCGGATTAATTCTGCAAAGGCCTCAAAGGTTTGTTTAGACATTAGAGAGCAAAAAGCATCACGAAGACCATGGAGCACAACAGACAAGGTCACTCTGGAGAAGCTGCAGAGATCCGCCCTTCAAAGAGGAAGAATGTGTAGATACACAGAAAAGGTGGGAAAGAAAGTCCTCTGCTCAGATGAGACCAAGTCTCAACTTTTTGGTCTACGATGCTGTGTGTAACAAAAAGCCTCATTGAAGGAAATACGCTGAATAGATCATCCTCATTGTGTAACATGGTGGTGGCAGCATCATGCTGTGGGCATATTTTTCTTTAACAGTGACATGTAAGGTGAGATGGAAAGATGAAGGGAACTAAAAACGGGACGATCCCAGAAGAAGTCCTGTTGGAAGCAGCCCAAAAAAAACAAAACAAAACAGACTAGGACAGAGGTTCACAACCATCAACTATATTGGGATAGATTGCATATTTGTGTGTTAAAATGGCCTAGTCAAAGTCCAGACCAAAATTCAATTAAGAATCTGTGGAAGGCTGATTTTTGCAGACGCTCTCCATCCACTCTGACCGAGAAACAGGCAAAAGGTTTCTGCCTTTAGATGTGCAAAGCTGGCAGAGGCATAGCTCAAAAAGCCCTGAAGCTGTGGCTGCAGCAGCATGTGGTTTTACAAAGTCCTGACTCAGGTGGGCCTGAACACAAAAGCACTCCCAGCTTCTACTTTTTTTTTCTTTTTTTTTTTGGCACTACTATGCACAACTTAGTCTCGGTCTATCTTATAAAACGCCAATGAAAATAATCTCTGACATCTAGATATGCACAGAATCACTGCCCTACTTATGGAGAGCACAACAGAGTAGCAACAGGACCCTAAAGCAACCCCCCCCCCCCTCTTCCTCCTCACTATTCCCACACGTCCTGCAGCTTGTTAATGAACTGCCACACAGCATCGCTCTGGGGTTTTCTCTCTCTGTCGCCACTGCAGCCAATGCAGAAGGCTACATCTGGTTTCCATTTGTGCATGCATGTCATCGCAGAGAAGGAGAGGAGAAAGAGAGGGGGGCATTAAAAGAGGAAGACGAAGGCGGCGAGGGGGGGGGGGGTGTTATATATCAAAGGAGTTTTGAACTTTAAGAGTAAGACTTGCTGTCAAGATGTTGCTGCCTTTCGTCTCCTCCTCATCTTCTTCTTGCTGACTCGTGTTTACATGAAGCTGGCCAAGTTACTGTCAGTCGCAAAGAATATAAAGAAATCTTAAAGGGCACAAATGTGTGTGTGTGAGATAGAGAGAGAGGGGCCGGGAATAAATGAGACAAGAAGTCTAATAGTCCTCCTTCAGTTTGAACGCAGTTAAAGGACAAATCTGCGACGCATGCAGAGATCAGACAGGCCACATCTGAGGCCGTCTGTGAAACCGGAGCTCGGCGAACCTCTCTGCTGAGCTCTTAACACAGAAACCTATGTGGTTACACCGAAGAGGAGGGCAGGAAAACAGTCGGAGGGGAGGGTCTGCTTACAGAGCGAAAACGTATTGTTTTTACTGCCGGCTCACCGGCACCCCAGCGGCCTTGCTCAGCTGACTGGCTGCTATGGTTGACCTGAGCCCCGCTCCCAGCGCAGGTGGTGGTCCTCCGGCTGCTAGCAGCGGCTAAAGAAGAAACACAAAGCTGTAGAAACAGGGATCTGAGAAGTCGGCGTCTAGGTCTGTGAGGCTTCTTAGAAAGCGTGGGATTTCAGAGAGCCGGGAAGAGTCATTACTACCACTCCTTACAGCAAGGTAAAGTGGGAGGCAATCATATCAAATCAGCAGTTTCATTGCTGGCAGCCTCAAAATAGTCATTTTTACGGCAGTGTGAAATCTGCAGATTTTTCCAGGTAAAGCCTGACTTAGATGTAGGTGAAGGAAGTTTGACCTTTCTGTAAAAACATCCAGCTTTCCAAACCAATTTATGAGTTCGGCTGAAAGCTCTTTTGATGGTTTAAATTTTAAAATCAACGCCCGTCTGAAACATTTGCTTGTTAGACCAAAGGCATGTATCACAAACCGTACAGCTTGGAGTTAGATGCATCATGTCAGGACTTCATGGTTGGCCAACAGAAAGCAGCCTACAGAGCCAAAGGCAAAAACGAGGCATGAAGCAAAAACAAAAGAATCTTTTTTTTTTTTTTTTTAAGATCAAAACTTGAAGGTGCCCGGAAACTAACAGCGTACATCACTGGGGATAAATCACCCCCGCCTTGAAACACGGTGGTGGCGACATCATGCTGTGGGGATCATCAGTACTTTAGATCATTAGTACTGGCAGCAGGGAACAGTGAGGCCTAGACTTTGTGGCAGGAAGTGCAGCAAATAAAAAAAAAACACTCTCAGAAATCGTAACGATGAAATCTGGTTAACTCCAACCAGGTGTCCGTCATATTTATGTGTTAGACAGCCGGTCCAAGTCCAGACCAATTTCGTTGAGTTTCCCGCCCAACTTGTCACCTCCTCTCAAGCTGCCTTCAGCTAATGTGTCACCGGTGAATGCTCAGCAGAACGTGTGAGCTCTTCAGGGCGCTGCATGTCTGAAAGTCTTCCACACCCTCAGAAACCTCAATCAATATTGGGTTTAACTTTTAAATGGTTAATATTTTCATTTACAAATGCAACATATTTGTGGAATTAAGACCATTTTAATTTGCAAGTAAATCACATTAAAAACTCCACAAAAACATAAATTTGAATTTAATTCAAACTTGTGGAGAAAATGGCTTTGAAAAAGGCTAAAGATCCCATTGTTGGATTCAAAGCTTTTAACCTCGGTTGAAAATAATGAACCACTGGATAAAATGGAAATGTATTTCCTGCGCATTTGTGTTTTAACAAAGCAGGTGAACAAAAAATAATGTCCTTGTGTAAAACACGTTAATAATCAGGAGGTTCACTGCTGGCAAAGAAAACACAAATGTAGCAAGTGCAACATGCAACATAATAAAATAATAATAATAAAAAAAATTATATATTTTTTTATTTATAATGCACTTTACATTTCAAATAAAATCTCAAAGTGCTACAATTGGGGGGTTAAAAACAGTTCACAAAGTATAATAAAAACAAAAACACAATAAAACATTACTTAGTACATCTGCATTATTCAGGCACTTTCATTGTCAGACCCAGCTGTCTTGACCATTTTATCTATAAAATAGAAAGGTACATTAAAAAATCTAAAAGTATGATAGCATGGCTCATCTCCTTGGATTGGACTGGATATTTTTGGTAATAGCGAACAGCTACATTTGTAGGCTTGGCAAAGAAAAAAAACTATTCTACGTGTAGCTTAAACGTTTCTCACTGTATTGGCACCATGTTTAAGCTTCAAGCATTCCTCTCTATAAACTAGAACTTTTTTTTTTTAATTAACTTTTCTTACCAAAAAAGTACAGGCCCTCTCACCCCTGTGCTGAATGTCTTTCCCACCAAATATTTTGACCAGTGACCTTTGACCTAGTATTTTAACTCATCAGAAAGTTATTTTACAGAACCCTCTGCTTGCTCAGATGTGATGAGTGTGACGACCAACACCGATCTCCCCTAAAACTACAGGACTGAAACTTTAAGTCCTCTAAACCCCAATCAGCCTGCTGAAAAATATCACATTTAGTTTTTTGATGCCAATTTTATTCTTTTTCTGGAGCTCTGAAACCAGCTTGGCTGCCCCTCCAAAAAAAAAAAAAAACCTTTGGCCTCTGGCTGCCAAGAGATGCTGCTGTGGAAGGTCCTCCTCGCTCCTCCAGACCCAGAGCTGCAAGTTGCATCAGACCAGAAATATGTACGGCTCAGCGACCATGGGGCCGTAATTACATAGAGGCATTGCTGAGCGCTGCGGGATAAAACGTCAATGGCGGAGGGACGGACAGCGGCTCATAAATAAGGAACAGGATAAATGCAGGGGGGTAAATGGCGGGTGTGCAGAGAACCTACTGAGGCTAGATGTTTTCAGGTGGGAGGGAAACGCAAGAGCAGAGTAAGAAAGTAAAACCGAGAGCTGTTGGGCATTTTTTCCTTTGCAGACCTGAAGGTAGAGACATGGTTGGTTACAGCCATAGTTTTGGTGTCAGTTTGGTTTCTCCATTTCAGGGCTGCAGTCCTCTTTGACTGCATTATTCACTGTAGGACTCCAGAAGTCCTGGTGGAGTCAACGTGGTTTGACTGACCCCTTGTGGAATCCAAGGTTCATGTCCAGAACATTTCAGAGCGCAGAGTTGTGAAGAAAAGGACTACCCCCCCCCCCCCCCCCTCCAGGTTTCCTTGCTTTGGCTTTCTTGTCGGGGTTTAAATATTTGAGATCCCCCTGAATATTTTACTACCAGGGAAAGACGACCTAACCTGACTCTCAGCAGATGGATTTCGTTCCGCAGAGCTGAACACAGTGTCAGCACGTGTGGAGCTCTGCAGAACCAATGGTTCTGTTTATTGATAGGACCTTGTGTTGGCTTCTTCTACGGTAAAAAGAACTTGGATTTTTAGGAAATCCAAGTTCATTATTGCTGCTCACAACCAGGCCTGATGGTCTGACCTGCAGAATCACTGAAACAGAACCGGTCTGACAAAACATGAGAATGCTAAAAAATATTAAACCCCCCACCAATCGTGCCCTAACCTAAACACACTGAAGAACAGATAAGAAATCAACTAATTGACATCTGTCAGTCTGGACAGGCTTACTAAGCCATTTGCAAAGCAAATCAAGAATCAAATGGAGAACACATGGAAGTTGTCAGCCAACCAAACGTACTCCAAGAGCACATCAACGACTCCTGCTAAAGGTCACAAAAGAACCCAGAAGACAATCTAAAGCCCTGCAGGCCTCACCTTCCTCAGTTAAAGGTCAGAGTTTATCACTCAGCAATAACAGACTCATGGATGCCGTTTTATCCCAGAGTTCCCAGCTGATGCTTACAGTCGACGTATATGTGCTGGTGGCATCTTAGAGTTTCACCTCAGTAAGATGAGATAAGTTATTCACAAAGCATCTTAGGCCTTGAGAGAGCTTGAATAATGGTAGGAGGAGTGAGGAGGACTTTTAGCTAACCTCGGAGCGTCTGAAGCAGGAAGATGGTGGAAACAGAGAGAGCTGATTGGCTGATCCACCACCTAACAGTGGAGGGAATTAGCACATAGTTATGCAATTATTAATATGTAGAGAAGGTAACCTTTATCGTCCCCAAAAGGAGGAAATTAGTTTCAACAGAGATTATGAAATAAAAGGAAAAATATTGGACCATGAATAAAAACTGGGAAAATTTACAAAAAAAACCCCGACTCAACACGTTTTTCACACCTGGATTTGGGGAGCCTCTCCAGTCCGTCAGGTCGGATGGTGAATGTTGGTGGAGAGCCATTTTCAGGTCTCTCCAGAGATGCTCAACTGGATTTAGGTCAGGGCTGTGGCAGGGCCAGTCCAGAATGGTCACAGAGTTGTTCTGAAGCCACTCCTTTGTTATTTTAGTGGTGTGCTCAGGGTCATTGTCTTGTTGGAAGGTGAACCTTCGGCCCAGTCTGAGGTCCTGAGCCCTCTGGACGAGGTTTTCTTTCAGGATATCTCTGTACTTGGCTGCATTCATCTTTCCTTCAATTGCAACCAGTCGTCCTGTCCCTGCAGCTGAAAACACCCCCACAGCACCATGCTGCCACCACCATGCTTCACTGTTGGCATTGCATGGTCAGGTGATGAGCAGTGCCTGGTGTTCTCCACACATAGCGCTTAGAATTAATGCCAGAAAGTTCAATCTTCGTCTCATCAGACCAGAGAATCATGTTTCTCGTAGTCTGGGAGTCCTTCATGTGTTTTTGGGCTAACTCCATACAGGCTTTCATACATCTTGCACTGAGGAGAGGCTGCCGCCGGGCCACTCTGCCATAAAGCCCAGACTGGTGGAGGGCTGCAGTGATAGTGGACTTTGTGGAACTTTCTCCCATCTCCCCTCTGCATCTCTGGAGCTTAGCCAAGGGATCTTTGGCTTCTTTACCTCTCTCACCAAGGCTCTTCTCCCATGACTGCTCAGTTTGGCTGGACGGTCAGGTTTAGAAAGGGTTCTGGTCGTCCCAAACTTCTTCTATTTAAGGATCATGGAGGCCACTGTGCTCTTAGGAGCCTTGAGTGCTGCAGAAATTATTTTGTAACCTTGGCCAGATCTGTGCCTCTCCATGATTCTGTCTCTGAGCTCTTCAGGCAGTTCCTTCAACCTCATGATTCTCATTTATTCTGACATGCGCTGTGAGCTGTAAGGTCTTCTATAGGCAGGTGTGTGCATGTCCTAATCAAGTCCAATCAGTTTAATTAAACACAGCTGGACTCCAATGAAGGAGTAGAACCATCTATAGGAGGATCAGAGGAAATGGACCGCATGCGAGTTAAATATATGTCACAGCAAATGGTCTGAATACTTATGACCATGTGATATTTCAGTTTTTCTTTTTTTAATAAATTTGCTAACATTTCTACATTTCTGTTTTTTTCTGTCAAGATGAGGTGCTGAGTGTACATTAATGAGGAACAAAATGAACATTTTTGATTTTAGCAAATGGCTGCAATGAAACAAAGAGTGAAAGATTTAAATACTTTCCGTAGCCACTGTACATAGAGTAGAGAAAGTATTGGTTGTACGATGTCGGCATCCATCGCCCAGATCAGGGGTGTCCAAACTTTTGGCACATGGGCCGAAATTGTGAAGTCAAGTACTCAAGGGCCAAAAAAAGGATTTTGCTCATTTGCCAAAAGATAGTTTTCCAGTTTGCAAATTAGTTTGGGCTTAATTAAAATAAAAAAAATTTGGTCTAGCAATATAAGATTTGGGTCAGCATTTCTTTAAAGACACTTGCTATATTTAACCAGTTAAAA
Source organism: Fundulus heteroclitus (assembly GCF_011125445.2). Taxonomy (NCBI): domain Eukaryota; kingdom Metazoa; phylum Chordata; class Actinopteri; order Cyprinodontiformes; family Fundulidae; genus Fundulus; species Fundulus heteroclitus. Next base: position 9,696,792 of record NC_046366.1, read on the forward strand.
TAAATGAATTCAAAGCAGATTTTAATGCACTAAAGTCTGCAGTTGATAAGTCTTTTAAAAGATGGTGTCCTATTTATTATGAAATTAAAGAGAATTTAAAACAGTGTGGTTATTAAATGTGGATAAGACCCAAAGGAAAGCTTTGGGTCATATTTGACATTTTAATTGTATGATTTTAAGATTTCTGTAACAACTTTGCTCTTTGGACATGCCTGCCCTAGATGGTCATCTAAAAACTCACTTGTGATGCCATCTCCTCTCCTCTCTTTTTATTGCTGCACGGAGCACTCCTCACTTTCCAGCCTGGTGCGTAAAAAAAGCCCAGAAAAAGACGCATCGATAGGATCAGCAATGCGCTTCAACGTACGCCTCTTTGCACCGTGATTTTTTCTCCATTTCATGTCGATCGCAGGTAATCCCAGTAAAATGCTGACCAGTGAGAGCGCATTCATACCAAGCTGATAAAGTAGAAAAATGACCAGCATGGCGTGTAAACAGAACAAGCAAATGAAAATGAAGTGCGTTCAAACATTGTGTAGGCTTTGTGACAATTATTTCATTTTAAAGTTTCTTCATCATGACACACATTTCTGAATCCAGGCTAATCTGTTAATTTCTCTCCTTTAAATCACAAGGAGCATATTTGTGTTTTTGTCACTCTGAAGGCCAAGACTCCTAGGCAGAAACTTTTAGGTTAAGATCTCTCCCGCTCTCTGAGAATCTTTGTGAACATGCGCAGTGATCTTTACTCCAAGAGTAAAAGGAGCTGGATTAGAATCAGAAAACATCACATTTTTTTCAGCGAGTTGTGCTCGCATTGGCCGTTTCACAAATCCACACACATCTGGGGCGTAGAGTCCACGCGTTTCCTAAACCAGCGTGTAAAACGCATCGCATCTAACGGGGAAACGTGTTAAACTGCGCTGTTTCACTTTCACGTGGAAACTAAATCATTCAGGTGATGCCAAAGCAGATTATTTTTTGCAAAACAAGGCTGACTTAAAGTTTGAAACTCCGTCTTCACGCTGGCTGAGCTGGAGCTCCATGCTTCCCATGAATCCACTCCTCCTCCAGGCGAGGTTCACACTGGAAATCCCTGATATGTGGCTGAAATAAAACAATTCTGCAAAGAGGAGCGGGTCAAAATCCCTCCAGAGAGAGAGAGACGCAGTTAGGTTTAGGGGACAATTACTTTTTCACTTCAAATATATTCTCATTTGAAAATTGCATTTCTTACTTAACTGAGGTCATCTTTGTGTGGTTTGATGAGCTGAAACATTTAAGTGAGCTAGAAAACCAAAACCGGAAGACATCTGTAACGAGAGAAATAGCTTTTCTGCATTTTTGGTTAAGAAATCTGCACAGAGAACAGAAAATAAAAATATCACAATCGTCTCAAACTTCAATTTTTTTTTATTATTTGTACATTCACCACTGATAGGCGTACTTAAGGAATTAAAAACAAAATGAAATCTTTGTACTAAAAATGATAAAATAACGATTAAAAAAAACAAAAAAAAAACAATATTAAAACCATCGGTGGGGAAAAACGTATAATGCAATCTCCTTTCTCGGGCCTGCATGGACAGACCGGGCTAAGGGAAGCGGGTCGGAGGAGGGAAAGATGGAGAGAAGAGCTTCAATGAGGATTATGATCCGAACGCGAGTTAGTTGTGACGGCTTCTCTCCCACAGAGAGCTAGCTCATCTCTTAACAGAGAATCAGGAACACTGCATTGTCTTAGTAGTTTTTACATTAAGTGAAAAATAATCCAGAGCTGCCTTATTTAAAGACTTGATTTTGCAGATATTTTAAGTCTGTACAAAATGCCAAAACGCGGATTTCGATATTTTTGTCTGATTTCTGCAAGCCTCTGCGCGGGCGAACAAATTTTCTCTTTAGGCAGGACTTGCAAAAGTAGCTTTCTACTACATGCAGCAACAAAGGAAGTTCTCAGCAAATCATGGGACGCTCACCCCCACTGCTTAGAAAGGAAAATCAGCGTCTAAAGTTTGAAGAAATAAAAGTTGTTTTAAATTGTCCGGTGTGCCGTCCTGATACTCCGTCAGGACGGCAACGGAAAGGGACGATTGGCAAAGGCATAAAGAAAAAGGATGACAAGATCGAGAGACTCTGGAAAACAACACTGCAAACATCATGGTCTCCTCCTTAAGCATGATGGGGGGAGGGGGGGAGGCGTAGATGTGCTTTAAAAAAGATGAAATGACATCAGTTGGTCCTCTGTTGGGTCTTTGTCGTAACAAAGTACATGTAGTGAAAGGCAAATGCAGGAGGGTGGTCTTGAAGACAGTTCCATCAGCGCCTCCTTTCTCTGGGCTCGCTCCGGCTGCGGGAGCGCCGGCTGGAGCCCGCTCCGCTGCCCCCCGGCCGGCGCTGGCCGTCCCTGCGTTTGTCGTTCTCCCTCTCCCTGTCTCTGCCCCGGTCTCTGACCCTCTCCCGCTCTCGGCCCTTGTCCTTCTCGCCCTCGCTCCGGTTTCCCGCGGCCGCTCCGGCGGCTTTCGTTCTCTCCTTGCGCTCCTCGTCCCTCCTCTTCGCCTCCTCCTCCTCTTCCTCCTTCCGCTTTTTCTCGCGCTCTTTCTGCCGCTCCTCGCGTCCCTTCACCCATTCGGCCCGAGCGGCCTCTCGCTGAAGATACTGAGATGAGAACGAGTGAAAAACAACAAATGAGACGTTCGGCCTCCTCACAGAGAGCTAGTTGGTCGTGGAGTAACAGCGATTGGTTCAGCTCTCACCTGCTCCTCTGTCAGCGGGAGCCAATAAATGCAGGGAACCGCTTTAGTTTTGCGGAACAAGTCATCCAGCAGCTTAGCGGGCGGATCCTCGGCTGTTTTTAAAGAGCAGAGCAGAACGTTTAACACCGTTTAACACCGTTTAACATTTTACGCCGCCACACACTGAAGCGTCTAAAGCCGGATGTCTCACCCTTCTTTTCTGGCTTCTTCTCCTTGCTCTTGGCCCTCTCCTTTCGCCGGCGCTCCCTGGACTGCGACCTTCGGGGACCTCCCTCCTTCTCTTCTCCGGCTTTGCCGAACTCTTTGACCTTGTCCCGGTCCCACTCCCGCTCCGCCCGGGCCCGCTCCCGGCGCTCCATCTCCCGCTCGCGCTCAGCCCACTGGTCCCGCTCGGGGAGCAGCGGGGGCGGGCCCGGCGCTCGTCCTCGCCCCGCGGCCGCTCCCGGGTCCTCTCCTCCGGGTTTGTTGGCCGCAACCGTGGGGTTTTTCTGGTAGTCCAGCTGCAGAGCAGAGAGGGACGCCATGAAGCCACAAACGGCCGAATGTGTGACGGCGTGACGCAGAAAGTGGGACCGTAACGCTCCTACCTCCTCCTGCTGGCAGAAGTCGACTCTAAGGACCTTCGGGTTGCTCTGAGGCCATTTCACGCCATGGAGGGCTGCCCGCGTAGCGACCGCCTCTTCAACACTCGAGTACTGCACAGAGAAAGAGTCAGAAATAAAGTACAAGGCGAGCTACTAAAAATAAGGAGTACTGCTAATGACTTACAGTGACGTAACAGTGGGACTTGATCTTATCTATCCAGAAGCCTTCCTCCACCAGAGTGCCGGTCCTGCTCAGCAGCTCCTTCAGCTGGCCCAGCGTGAAGGGCCTCACCTGAACAAGACATTACAAACAGTAAGACAACATGGCGCTGAACATTACTGTTGGTGTTATTATTAAAAGGTGGATGAGGGTTATTTACAGAGCAGCTAATGATCAGTTACCATTTACACCAGAAAGCCATAACAACAGAGCCAAAACTTTAGCTCAGTTTTCTTTGTTTAATCCATGAGGATCTCCAGCAGTTGTAGCGTCGTTGCAGGCGTGCGTTAAATATGAGCGATTTATTGATATATGACCTATTTAAACTATTTTTCCCTTTATGAAGCTTAACTCTAACATTGACGGACCACTTGGCTCAGTAACAGATGACTCACTGAAATAAGCCAAAATAAGGCAATCATGAACCGTTAGATGCCACCTGAGTGAATTATATCTGTTTAACATCCACTCAGCGATAAAAGCCTGCGAGAGTTTAAAGGTTAAATATTAGTTATTTACATATATGCCCTCACAATTCCCTGACGTGTAAAACGAGTTCCTCCATTTACCACATTGCCTCTATAGGCGCCAGTGATTCTGGTCGTACTTCCTGGGCGAGCGCATGCATGTGACGTGCTGCGAGCTCTTGTTCTCGTCACTACTTTGAGTCTCCGCCACCACTGATGCATTAGCGAGAGAACACCGGCTAACTTCAATATTTAGAGCTTTCTTACCTGAGAAGACATTATGCTTCTTAATTAGAAATGTTCAATTTCTGAAGAAATTGAAGAAGGCGCCCGCCTTGTGGTGCGTATAACTAAAGTTATTTAACTGTTACTTGTAAAAAAATAAATAAAAATTTGCAGCAGTGGGCCCAAGCGGCCCCTTAGTTCGCTTTTGGCTGGGACCGGCCTTGGGTGTCTGTCTGCAGCACCCAGACAGATGAGTCAGAGTGTATGTAATTGGATTAGAATGGAATACTTTGCCTCGAACAGCGTTCAATCTTTCGGGAACCGTAAAAGGTAGAGACGTAATTGTTTCTGCGTTTATTTCGTAACAGATCGAGGAACAAGGCAATCTATGGGTTTTTGCTGGAAATATTTGAATAGAGGCGTAAAAAAAAAAAAATCATGAAAACATGTGTGTTTTGGATTTGCAGATGGCTTTTTCAAAACCTCTCCATAGGAAATGAATGGGTTAGGGTTTGGGGTTGTTGCTGGTCTTAGGTGAAAAGGATTTGTCTTCATCAAAACCAGCCGACAGGAGAAGGTGTGCATCGAAGCAGCATGGAAAATTGGTGTTATTAAAACACGATTAAATACTTCAATGTAGCATGAAAAAATTAAATATGGGAATAAAAATGTTAAAGGCTTCAATAAACGGTGAAACGTATTGATTTAAATTCAAAAATACTTATTTAAACCCAAAGGAAAATTAAATGTTGGGTATAAATGTAAAACTCTGAAATTGCCATACCGGGTTTCGAACCCGCAACCTCTTGATTGGCAGCCAAACACCTAACCCACTGTACCAAAGACCAGTGCAATGCACAGCTCTAAATTATGGAGAGGTTAACTGTGTTGAAGAAGTGATTTTTGGTCAATTTTGTCGCCAGGGTAACTGGAAATGGCGTCAAGTACAAAAAGCCCGCTTCACGGCATTGAGACGAACGTTTTGATGTATAGTATGTGGGGGTAGACCCTACGGTTCGGCCTGTATTAACGGTGACGGACCCTTATTAGGTGGATAGTATTAGGCTCCGCCATGCAGTCACAGCAGCAGATGCTTAGTCATGCTTGGTGTAATTTCAACGTGTTGCCAGAGGGGGCAGACGTCTGCAAAAACTCTGGATCTTGCGCTGTGCTCCTTTAACAGTGATCTGCTGTAACGAGCATAACGAGAACGGACAGCTCAGAGAACGCCGCTTCCTCTTTGAACAATGTGATTTGACCCGCAATGAATCATGGGACGGTGTGGGCCAAGAAGGATACACCGAACCCATCCTTTAAATCTGGGGAACAGGAAGAGGAATTTTTACGTAATTGTCCTACAAATGCAGCCTTCGAAGGACGCGGGCCCTGAACTTGGACCCAGCTGAGATGGAGACAGGAGGTCTTTTATGTATCCCTTTCTACTCTGTTTTGTGCTTCCTCTTGACTAGAAATGCTTTTTTATACAATATACAATTAAAGTCTTCTTCAATTACAGTCATTTTCCCATACTCATCTAAAAGTGGAAACTAATGATCTTATTTCATGCTTTCCATGACTGCACAGGGGACCTGCTCATTTGTCAACGAGTCCATTTTCACGCCGACTGGATGGGTCTAATTCTTAAAGCTGGCCAGAGTCAAACAGGAAAGTTCTCTCACCAGGTTCCAGATGTGCACGATACTGGAGACTTGGCCTCGAGGTGGAGAGGGCTGCCTCGCTGTGCGAACAGGGTCATCAATGGTGATGGAGACCCCCGTTTTCTGCTGGCTGATGGAGCGACGAATGAGAGTGTCGCTGGGTGTCACTAGGATAAAGAACGGCCAATGACACACTTTAGTCATCAGTCTTAAATATTTTTAACTCTGGAAACGTATCAAGCTTTATACAGACACACTAATACTGAAGCTGTGAAAGTACATAGTGGCTAAACAGGTGGCTAAGATGAAAACAGATGTTAGGATTTATAAACAGCATCTCATAGCGAACACATTACCAGTGTTGGTTTCAGTATCCTGGCTTGCTAGTGTTGGCGACGGAGTTTCCACAGTCGCTGGGACAGAAGTGTCCATCTGCTCCTGGTGGGCTGTTTTACTTTCCTCTTCTACCTGAGAATCCTCCTCCTCAAAGTCTTCCCGCCTAATTCTCTTTGCTTCTTTTTGACCATTCTCTTGGCTTTCAACAGGCACCACCTTAAGAGGAGATGGGAGAGCGAGGTGTGACACCAGTGGACTTGCTCCTGATGATCATTTTAAGAGCAAAGAGCTGCAGTATCACCTGTGTGACGGTGCGTCGGATCTGAAGGTCCTGGTCAGGGCGCTCCTCCTCCTCCTCAGTCCCAGACAGAGCAGCTTCCTCAGGATGTAGATCTACTACAGCCTCCTGGCCTCCAGGCGGCTTGATCTCAGGAATCAGGGACTACAATAAAGACAAAGGGAAACATGGGTACTGGTACTTAGTCATGGAGCGGAGACGGCATTTACAACAGTTGAGAATTGTGGTTTTGTTCAACATGTTTTACTAGTTTTATAACGCCACCAACTCAAAGAGGTTAATCATTGTGAAATGAAAGGAAAATTATGCATGGTTTTAATGACTTTTTGTCATTTACAGTATATTTAACTCATCTTTTCACAATGAAATGCTGAAGCACATTTCTTGAGGGGGTGTCTACCAGCTTTTCACATCTAGAGTCTAAAGTTTCTTTTCCCAGTAGGACTGGGTGGTGGGCAGCTCTCAACATAAATAAAGGTTTAGTTGTGGACTTTCTAACAGACAAACAGGCTTTGACCGTTTTCCTACTGGAAAGTGACCATCTGCCCAAATCTCAAATGTCTTGCAGCCTCTTATCAGGTTTTACTCCAGCATCGCCCTGGATGTAGCTCCATCCATCTTCCCATCAACTCTTCCTGCTGAAGAACTGCAGCACGATGCTGCCACCAGCATTTTCAACCTGTTCATGGTGAGATGCCTTCTTTAGTTTCCCCACCACACAGTGTTTCGATGTTGGCCAAATAAACATCCCCGTTCAGGCTCCTGGCTTTCTTGTCACTACTCTTCCATACTTTTAAGTGTACAACCCGGGTAATAGCTGCACAGTAGACGGCTCATCTAACCTGAGCTGTGGATCTCAGCAGCTCCTCGACTTATCGTGCGCCTCTTGGCTGAATCTCTGATTAATGCTGCCTTTGCCAGGCCTGTCAGTTTAACAGGACATCCATGTTTAGGTAGATTTGCAGATGGACCATAGTCCATTTTCAGACGATGGAATGAGGAGATTTTGCTTTATAACCTCAACCTGCCTTAAACGTCTCCACTTGGTTCACCCTAACCTGTCTGCTGCTGTTCCTTGATCTTTATGATGCTGGTTGTTCACCGATGTTCTCTAACAAATCTGAGACTTTTACATTTCAACTGGATTTATCCTGAGGCTAAATTATCCACAGCTGGTATTTACTGCTTCGGTGATTTCTGAAGGCAACTCGTTGCACCGGGTTTTATTCTGGGTTATCAGAATAAAGACAGCTGAAGAAACACATTTTTCTATTTTCATTTAAAAATTTTCTTTTAAAACCATGCATCATTTTCAGGGTTTCCCCCACTAGGGCTTTATCATTTTGCCAAAAATCTAAATTTCAACAATAATTGCGATTTCATTTAGACTTTTCTCTGCATTAACCACAAGCAACAAAAATGGCCTGTAGATAAAGATGTTTGTCAATAAGGACTATTTAAAACAAGAAATGTAACGATTTTTAGAAATCAGAAAATTATTATTCAAGAGAATAACTTTTTGAGTTGGACATCAATCCTCGTTGAACATGAAGTGCAACCAACAAACAAACCTAGGTATTAAACAGTTTGACCAGTACTTAATGCTTTGGTGAGATTCCTGAAAGTTTCTGGTAAAAAGTATGAATATATAATCTCTAAAACAAATAATAAAATTAGATTATCTCAACGCTGCAACTCTCCTTCCATGTGGAGGAAAACCCACTTTAAACACATTACCATTAATTGTTACATAGCCAAGAATTGCACACCTCAGCATCTGGAAATTGTGTCTTTTAAAACTGCGATTATATTGTAAATGCCATTAATTGTCCAGCCTTATCCCCCACTGTGTTATAAACCTGGCAGCTGTATAATACGGTAAAAACTTCTGCAGGGATATGAACTGTGTTCATTAGAAGCCTAAAAACCCATACAGGTACCACAGTGTGAGTTGTATGTTAATCTGCAGCAAATACCTTGAGTGAATCAGTGGTGATGCTGATGGAGGGCTTTTTGACAGTGACGGCTGTACTGGAGCCCCACCTCCTCTTACGGCCTGACACCGCCCCAGACTCGTGCTCCGCCTCGGCGTTGCCTGGAGACGGTTTAGTGCCTGGCAAAATATACAGAATACATATATCTGATACGACGGAAATATACATTGATTTCAATGAGTTAAGGTGCATAGTTTAGGTTTTTACCCTTATATTAAAAAGAATGTTACAAATCATTCAAATCAAATGTTATAGGATTAGGGAAAAACAGGGACAGAGCCAAACCCTACTGACGAGTGTAAAAGTACTGTACTTACTGCTAAGGGAGATCTTACGTGCAGAGAAAGCCTTTGGTGTCTGTAAAAAAAAAACAAATGTTTTTTAAAGACATGGAAGAGGTGAGAATGGGACAGCATGGATGAAAAGCAGCAACATGGATCAGATCAAAGAGAAGATGAAGCAATAAGGGAAAAGAGTAGAGACTAAAAACCGCTGTGCAAGAGATGTTTTTAAAATCATACCAACTGAGTTCTAAAAGTCTACATGAGGGGTTTTATTGGCAATAACTCAAATGACAAAACACTAAAATGCAAAAAAGACCAGTGATTTATTAACCAGAGTCCTTTGGATGCATCAGGCTCCTACCAATAGGAGGAGGGATGAATCCGAACAGATCAAAACCAGACGCATGCTTTAACAGCGGCTGTGCTCACAAACCCCAGATTTACTAAAACTGTTCAAGGATCTGCAGAAACAGAACTGCAAGTCTTCCTTTAGCCTAAAGGAAAGGAAACCTCAAAGTCCAGCTAAATGCAAACCAGAGAGAAAATCATTTGTGGTTTCAGAGATCAAAACAAGATCCAACCCTCCGTTCAGGCACATTGCACTTCATAATCCAGTGTCTGTGGCAAACGTATCATAAAGAGACTTTGCTGCCTGGTTGTAAAAGCGAAGGGCTACAGAGATGAAACAGAAATCACCAAGAGGGCGCCATCCCCTTATTAAATATACTGATACAGTTAATAGCTCCTGAAGGCCATCTTGATGAACTTAAGGCAATCTCTGTTGTCAGGAAAGTTCCTTTAGTTCATCCTAGTGGGATCAAGCCTGAGCTCTTTAGACCAGTGAACAGGTGGAGGTGCAGCAGTAGCAGCACGCAGGTACCAACACAGCAACAGAAGGATCTTCAGCATCACTACCACACAGCAACCAGTCGGAGTTTACACATGAGCCAAAGTAAGAAAAGGGCTGCTTCTGTCGATGGCAAATAAAATAAACAGATAAAATATAAATATTTCCCTGCGACAGACTGGCGACCTGTCCAGGGTGTACCCCGCCTCTCACCCGTTAACAGCTGGAGGTCGGCACCAGCACCCCTCATGACCCCAACAGGGATAGACGTGTTAGAAGATGGATGGATATTTCCCTTTATGGTCCCACAGAGGGGAAATCTGTCTCAGCATTTTACTCAGCCTTAAGGGGGCAGTATGCTGCCACTGAGAGGCGCACAGTCTGTGCTCAAGGGTCTTGCTCAGGGACCCAGAGGAACAGAGCGAGTTTCAAACCACCGACCACAGGGAGCTCTACAACACCTGGCTGATTTACCACTAAGCCCCCGCTCCAACAAAAGGTTTTAAAGCACAGGCAGATCAACAAAATAAATAAAATGATTTAAACTGAAACTGAAAAAAAAAAAAAAAAATAGGATTTTAATCAGAGACTAAATAAACATTTGAAATTTTTAAGGGTCCCACTGGTTTGCGTCTTTATTTGATGACAGTAAAGGCATCCTACATGGTTCAGGACCCCCGTGGTGCCTTACCTCCTCACTGGACTCTGAATACTTTTCTGGATCTGCCACAGCAGTGTCTGTCTCCTGCCTGTTTAGGGTTAAAAACACAGATCAAATATTTACTAAATAAACATACGCGTGTACTTGCTGCTGGGAGAGAACCGTTTTTAACCAGCAAAGGGTTAGGAGTTAGCGCCACAGCTAGCCATCAGGATGCCCTAAGCGCACAAGCTTTGTGGTGACTTCATCCGAAAAATAATGATGATACAGCGTGTATCAATGAGTTTCTTTTTATTACTAAAAAAAAACACTGCAATTTTTAACTTCTCAATTTTAATCTACCTAGATAACTGTGTTTTACCTATTGGGAAAATTAACCAAGAAAACAGATTTTAAGAGGCATTAAAATGAGGAGAAATTTATGTGTAGAGAATAAAATCCCACAATGGGGGGTGTAATACAGAACTAGGACTCGGCCTATAAACGCTGTTACAATAACACTTATTTTTTTGTACTGTTTTCACATGTTGTATTTGATTCAAACCCCTAAATACATCCAAAAGGTCTGACTTTACAGAGGAAACTGAGGACTTTTGGTTTTGATGAGCTACTAATGACTCTTTCTCAGGAAGACAAAGCTGCTCATGGTCACATGGGTCAAAGTCTACAGATAGTTTTAGATCAACAGACTGTAACGCTGCTGTTCAGAGGAAATCATTTTTTTTTTTTTTTTTTAAATCAGAGCATTAGCATCACAGAGGGAAAGCAGCAGGAACTGTGCCTTGCTGGTGCCGTTTCAACTTCTCTCTCCAATGTGGTCTTTGCAACCGGAGCTTTTCAGAGGGAGCCGACTGGCAGGTCGGATATTTCAGTCGTCCCAGGCCAGAGAATGATGTGCCTGGATCTATATAAAGTCCCTTAAATGAAAGTTGCGTCATGGGCGTTCCATTTTTTTCGGGTCACGTGATCTCATGCGGCCATTTTGGGTCTAGGCTCAGCTAAGCTCAGCGCGTTTACAACACTGCGAGCGACCGATTTCTTTTATTTTTCTTTTATTTTTTCTGATTATTTCGAGTATTTCTTTATTTCGAAAATAAGCCACCATGCCAGGGTGTTGTGCCCACAGCTGCAGCAACAGCACTGATAAAGGGACGCGGATGTTCCGTTTTCCAAGCGATGAAGAGCGGCGTTTATTGTGGATCAACGAGTCAGTGGCTTGGACCAAGAGACGGACAAAACTTACAACCTACAACAAACTCTCGCTTGTGTGAGGTATGTGGGCTTTTTTTTTCTGAAGTCAGGGTTTCCCGCGGCGCTAAGTTTGGCGGCCGCCTCGCCAATATAAAAACAAACAAAAAAAAAAAAACCCGCAAAGCTTGTCTCTCCCCGCCAGTCCCCAACCGCTAAGCCGGGCATACCCTGTACGAGTTTTTCAGTGGTGGTACTTATATACATCTCAAACTGTACGATGGAACCGCGGGGTTTAAAAAGTTCACCGCTCACGATCTGTGCGGCGCGACGCTCGGACGCGACCGGACTGCGTGTCCCCTCTGGGACCGCTCGCTGTGGTGGCAGAGGCAGGCGAGCGACGGTGGGTGACAGTAAAGTCCCTTAAATGATTTAAAATTTTAAAATCATTTAAGGGACTTTAGGTGACAGGGACCCAGAGCAGGGGGTCGAGCCCAGCTCACGCACCGCACCGGCGGCCGCGCGGCACGGCAGGTCGCCCGGCCCGCCCCGCGAGCGGAGGCGTGCCGAACCAGGCGGCCAGCGCGTCGCGCGGACCGGAGCGCTTGCCCTCCCCCCGCCCCGCGAGCCGACGTCTGGGCCCCGCGGGTCCCGGGCCGGGCGAAGGTCGCTTTGTGGATGCCTGCTCCCCTCCCTCCCCTGGCGGGGACGGAGAGGAGGGGAGGGCGCTCCCTCGTAGCTCTGCTTGAACAGCAGGATGCGCTCACGAAAACCTCACGACGGCCGACTGAATTTCAAACATGTTTGATTTTCACCGACCGTCCGATTTATGTGAAATTTTCTTCTGGACTTCTTGCTTTATTTCATTGTGCTGTAGCATAATGTGTGTCTGATTTTTGTCCTATGGGACCAATTCTGGACTTCAAGACAGTAAAAGAGAAGTATACAGTTCACTTAAAAATGTCTCTCTCAAGTCTTATTAAAATGTAATATCAGCTTTTCTGGATGCCTAGTAGGTGATCATCAACACTCAGTTGTGTTTTATTCAGAACACCTGCCTGAAGGGTATTAGAAGGTGCGAAACGCGCATAACATAACAGTGTTAAAGCGCCTGCCTGTGGCAAGTTTAGACCCAAAATGGCGCCACTCGCTGAGTTGGCGCAACTTTCATTTAAGGGACTTTAGATCTATATGTTGTTCAGATACATAAAAGTCTCCCAAACTGTGGCTCTCATTTGCAGCGAGGTGCCGATTTCCAAATGTAATCGGCACTAAGACCGCTCTCATATCGTTATAATCCTGTTTAACTCAGGATTTTGCTGTACTATCATAATAATTATAACCAGTCTTTATAATATCTGTGTTGGTAACAAAATAAGAACAGGCGTCATTGCTGACTTCTGGGTATTTTCTTTATGCAACAACCTGACTCCTTTTAAAGATTTAAAGTACTTCTCATTATTTGTGATGACAGACGTCCTAACCAAAATTTGGGACGTATATTCAGATCATTACAATGATTTGGTGTAAGGCTATATTATGGTGATGAGCATTAAGCTATGATCGAGCTCAATGCAGCAGCTAGACAGCGCCGTTTGGCTCTGATAGACATCGCAGGACTAAACACGCCTCAAGTTTCAGGAAGTCTCCCTACTGCCAACGTCTAGTATGAGAGCTGCAGACTCTTTTATACATGAGCCTCCTGGTCTGTGGTTATATTTGGAAGCAAAATAATATAAGGTGCTCCTGTTAGTTGTGTCTGATTCACCAAAAGGAAACGGTGGTAGCCCAAGGTTGCACAGATAAAACTCAACTCCAGTATGAAAACAACTGCAGCGATGTCTCAAAGCAGCCAAACAGACCTTTGTTCTTCCTTTTCTTCTTCTTCCTTCTCACTGTGTTTTCTCTTCCTGTTTGCATCCTCTCTTCTTGTTGCCTCTGTCGCTTGTTTCTGGTCAGGGAAAAAAAATACATAAAATGTCAAACAAACTGCACGCTGAATGTTAAAGCTTCCAAAATAGAAAAGGTCAAAGTTTTCATTTTAGTAGGTTTAACCTTACAAAATCGAATTCTAACTCCTATACACATAACTCTTATGCTTAAATAGCATAAAATATGTAGATTGTAGATGTAGACAACTACAATTTATCACTGAATTTAGAACCATCTCTTCACATATGTTAGAAATCTGTCATTTTTCTTTCATTTCAGGCAATATTCAAACTAATAAAAAGGATAAATATTTTTCTAAGGGTGAGTTTGCACCATTGCAAACCTTAACGTTATAAATATAAAAGCGGTGCTGGTTTCCTTAGGCAACTTTTAACCACCTTGGATTTGATCATCAACAGCAGCACATTTCATTTTAAAAAGCAACCGGAGTTTGGGTTGTCAGAAGAAGCTGCTAACATGTTGAGAACAGCAAGAAAAACACACGCGACCTTCTTTATCGACAAGAAAAAAAACACTAAATTGTCCAGAGGAACTTTACCTATAAGGCAGACGGACAAGAAAAAACAAATAATTAGCTTGGCAGACACAGACAACCCAATAACGGTGCTCTGTTGGACTCAAGATGCACTTCCGCTCCGTTCTGCCGTGGTACAAGTTAACGCAGGAAAATGACGACTCAGCTGAAAAATAAATAGCAAAGCAACAAAACAAACCATTCTCCATTTACTTTTAAAGGCTTTTTGAGGCCAAAGTGGCTATTAAGAACACGGGTTATGGTGGAGCCACACTGAAGCTAACAATTAAGAGCAAAAAAAAAAAAAAAAAAGTAGGAACCTGTGGTAACATACCATGCTGCTGCTGTTGTCGATCCCAAAAGAAAATATGATGCAAAACTACCAGAATGGTAAAAATGGCTCAGGGCTGCTGCTCAATACATTTGCATGGACAAGATCCTTGTTTAAACTGTAAAAGTGTTTTGTGTGCGCTAGGCCCCTGTTTGTTTTAAAACAATTTAGTTAGAGAATTATTCTTTCTTTGTCCCTCCGTAGTGAAATTTATTTATATAAGCAGCTAATTGACAGGTCAATGTAAGCATGTGGTGACACACTAAAGATAAGCAATTCTAATAAAATAGACAAACTGCATGACTGAATCATTTATAAGTACTTCCCTAAAGTATATTAACACACTTTTACTAAGCGTCATCTTGTCTGTTTTGCCACACAGCGAAGTGACACTAATAATATATATAGTTCTATAAATAAGGGTTGAATCGTCCCCTTACTTATTACTTTAACCTTAATAAAGGAAGTTAAGAGGAAGTTAAGAGTCAAGTTTGTCGTATTGCAGTAAATCCTACTTTTTGTTCTTAACCAGAAAGAACCCTGAGCCTTAATAAAAATGTGCAGTATGGGAGATGGTATAAAGTATCTATCTTAGTATGCATAACGATGTTAAAATAGCAGGAACTGGAAGAAATAAAGGCGTACATTACTACTGACCGTAGTGTGAACATCACCAGCAGCAGTGTTAATCCTGTTTACAGGCAGCTCTTTTTTAGAGCAGGAGGCTTTTGTGCTCTCTTTTGAATCCTCGGATTGGGACTTAGCTGCCTCTGTAGGCAGTCGCGATGAGCCTCTTTCATGTTTCCCTTCCTGAAATAAAAAGGAAAAGGGTTGAAAATAAAAAAATAAATAAAAAAAAACATAACATTGACTAAATAAACCTTTATGCTTTTTGAAAATGCATACAGTGCTGTGAAAAAGTCTTTACTGCCTTAAAGACCTCTTGATTATTTTGTGTTTTTGTCACACTTGTATTACAGAGCCAATACATTTTAGGATGTATTTTGATAGGTGGTGGACAGCCTACAAAATTACTTTATGTTCATTCACTACTCACCCAGGATGTCACAAAAGACATAATTTGCTTCAATTAAGGTGAGAGGTCATGACTCATCATCAGCTACGTTTACATGGACAAAAGTAATGGGAATAAAGGGCCGATCGGAATAAAAAAAAAAGCGTCATGTAAACACAACAATCGGAATATGAGTGCGCATGTGTGCCCAACGCAAACGTGACGCATTTCCTCACTGGCGAGTGGCGGAAAGACGTCGGGAACCAAAACTGTCGGAGCTCTCGATAAACATTTCTATTGGAAAAAAATAAAAGAGCTCAAAACTGTTGCTTACTTAGTAACGTTTCAACCACAATTAGAACATCGTGCAAACCCAGCCTGGGCGCTCGGAAGACAAACAAACTCGTATAATACTACTTTATTTATTTTTGTTGTTTAACAGAGACGGAGGTACTTCATTATTCTGTGTTTTTTTTTTTTTTTTTAGGGATATTTGATAACTGCACCGCATGTCAGAGTGGTTCTATTCTGAATAAAACCAGGTGCAAACAGTAAACATAGCTAATGAGACTGGGGGGGAAAAATCTACGTATGGGACAGCGCCATGGTGAAAACTACTGCTAGCCAAAATGAAAACAAAGCTCCTTCTCAAATTTGCCACAAAAAAAAAAGAAAACAACCAAATAACATCTTGACAAGACAAACGTGAAACTTTTTGGATTGTTGAAACATTTGCTCTCAACCAGAAAATTATGAAGACTAATATCCCGTCATTAGCTTATGACCTAAAGCTCTTATGCACTTAGGTTATTTAGAAAGACAATCACAAGTAACTCCCAGTTTGCAGTCATGTTTTAGAACGGTTGTTGTTGTTCCTGCCTTCATCTCAAGTCTACCTCTGAATCGGTCCTTTTAGATGCTGGAGCTTTTCCTTAGACGGGCTGCTCATAGTCAAAAACACTTTAATGTGGTGGAATTAAAGCTAATCTGGAAAGAAGAGGGCGCCATATTCTTTCACAGCAACATAAAATACTCCTTGCAAATGCTGGGAGGCAGTGGTTGCTGCTAAGAGGCTCTTTTGCACTGCTTGTTAAAAGCCCTAAGATTTTGGAGTTTCAATACTTATTTACCCGCGTAATTTTACTTTCCCAGGTTCTTTACTTTAACGAGTAAATAGTCCTGGGTCTTCTGTAGTAGTAGGGTTGTCAAAATGATTGATGCCTTGATGTAACAGACACTAGAAAGTTGAATTATTCCCACGTACTGATTTGTGTCAAAGTGGAGACAAAGTAATCTATTCACATTCTCCCAAATTGTCACCCTGAGCAGACCGCAGCACACACTCCGCCCATTTCCTCCCACGCTCACCTGACCAACATAACGACCTTCTGCTGGAAGTTTAAACTCTGCTTACATGTCAAGTACAGGCAGGAGTAAATATGCAACAATCTTTATAGACAAGATAAACATAAAAACATCCATTAAACAGCTAAAACAATTCCAAGAAAAAGACTGGATAGCACACACAGAAGGGGCATTTGTGAGGTCTAGACAAATGGTTAGAGCAACATCTCCTTTTTTTTTCATGCTAAATGAAATATAATTACTGTATTTTTCAGACTAAAAAAAGTCACTTTTTTTCATAGCTTGGCGGAAACAGCGGCTTGTACACAAATTTTAATTGGCAATTCATATTAACCATGAACTAACATGTAAACATTAAGTCTATAACAGCAAGGAGGCACTCTAGGCTTGTGAAAACTATACCCTGCTCTTGTACCACTCATAAATTAATTGAAACATTAACTTATAGACAACAAAGAACACGTTTGCATGTTGTTTCTCTGTTTCAGTATGCATTCACGCAGCAGAGCGTTGTGTGGTGCAGCTCGAAGGGAGAGCCAGACCGTGACAGAGCCCTGTTTTTAGGCTGTCTGTGAAGCTAATAACAGCTAGCGCTAGCATACAGGTCTGCTGTCTGGGCGGTTTAAAACTTCACTGAAGCACGTGAGCTTTATGTTGTTCTGAAACATCCGTGTCATGCTGTTAGCTTAGCACGTAGCACCATTACACTAACGGTCTAATTTAAGCGTCATTTTGACAGCTTTCAGCGAAACGCACCGCTACGCTGGCAAGAGCCTGGCCGGTTTGAAGTTGCTAGCTTGTTATGCTAATTTACCCGTTCAACCTCCGAGGGATGTTTCGTATTATTCAGCCGGTTGTGGATCCAGCTGTCTAACTGAATAAGTCGGTTCACCAGATTAAATCTCAGTTTTTAGTTCTGGATTGTGTGAAAATAAACTTCTAAATAAAGGGCCGGTGCGATTTATAGTCTAAAAAATACGGTACTCATTTAAGAATAGAAGAAGTGCTAGATAGAAGCGCTCCGTAGTTTTGATCCAACTAACCACTACCTGCAGGACTTTCATTAAATTGTTAGAAAAAAAGAAAGAAAAGTAAACAACTGTTAAGTTAGGACTTTGTTGTTTGGCCTTTGGATTCCTATTACTGCCGGACTGAAGGTGAAGTGCAATGTTCTGTGAGACTTCTCCATACGTCAATAAGCTAATGCGAATTGTACCTCACCCCGACGTAAAGGCGTAACTCCACAACCAGACAAATTTGAAAAAATGCCACCAAACTGGGACGTTCCAAGTTGAGATGCAAATTATTGAGTTAATGTAACGTTGATTGATATTTCTGACGGACTAATGAGTAATTGTTTCCTAAAAACTGTAGCGTTCTCTTGTATCAAGAGGGTCTTCCCATAACTTGAAGGGCTAGATTTTTACAATGTGCTAAATTTTAAAAGGAGGCCCTTCAGGCTAAGCGTTGTGTGTTTAGTTGCAATTTGTCGATGTTTGAGAGCGACATGAGACGGTGATTAAAACTTCCCGGTATAAATAGCTAACATGCCAGCTGTTATCAGCTTGACGCACAGTACGTCTCCTTCGAGGCGCAGGACACAAACACAAAATGTAAGAAGAAACAAAGGTGGATTTTGGAGGGCTTACCAGTCTACTCCTGGAGTTGGACAGTGGTTTGTCTTGAGATGATGAGGATGACGCAGATGATCGAGATGAGGAGGACCCAGAATCTGAATCTGAAGAGGTGGAATCATTCGACGATGATGCTCGTCTTGCTTTTTTCTCTTCTTTTCTTGCCCCACTGTCCCTCCTCTCCTCGGGGATTGAACAGTCTTTCCCGCCATCCGTCCCCTCAACAGAATCTGTAGTCTTTGGCAATATTACCTCTTTTCTCTCCAGCTTGGAGCCGTCTTCTTTGGGAGCTGGGCGTGCTGCGGTCCGGTTGGCGTTCAGGCTGTCAGAACCAGTCCCTGTAGATCCTACGGACGCAGGGCTAACATCCTGGTTGGACTGAACCTGTACGTCTTCCTGGCCAGTGGACGACGGGCGTCCTGGTTTTTGTTCCCCAGCCCTGGTGGATGAGGTGACAGGGGAGGCCCGAGGCTGGGGGGTGTCAGAAAACGTACGAGGTCGCTTAATAACAATAGAGGTCGAACCGGACTGAGATGGAACCGGGGAGTCCCTGAAGAAGCGAAACTTCTTGTGTGATTGTGGAGACAGAGGCGTGGAAGCAGAGTCTGCTGGCTGGACTTCACTCTGGGCTCCCAGAGAACGGCCGTCTTCCTGCTCTGAGGCGGGCTTGGCAGCAACGCCCAGCTCACCGCTACTTACTGGACGAGCAAGGTTGCTTTCTCTCTCTTTATCTTGTTGCAGGACCTCCTTCTGTTGCTTCTCTACCGTCTCCTTGGCTTTCTCCTTCTCAGATATCTCCTGCTCTAGAGCCCGTTCTTGCTTCAAGGCTTTCTCCTTCTCTTTCTCCAGCTCTAAAGCCTTTTGGCTCTCGGTATGTTCTTTCCTTTCCTTTTCAGCTCTTTCTTTCTCCATCCTGTCCCGTTCCAGAGATGCCTCTCTCTCAGCTTGCTGCTTCTCCTCCCTCTGTCTGCTTTCCCGCTCCTTTTTCTCCAATGCTTGTTCTTGTTCAATTCGTTCTTTTTCCTTCTTCTCCAGCTCCAATTTTTCTTGCTCTAGAGCTTTTTCTCTTTCCATCATTTCTTGCTGTAAAACCCGTTCTCTCTCAAGTCTCTCTAACTCTGCAGCTTTCTCCTTCTCTATTCTTTCTTTTTCTAGTTTTTCCTGCTCAAGAGCTTTCTCTCTCTCTATCCTTTCCTTTTCCAATCTCTCCTTCTCAAGAGCTTTCTCTCTCTCCATCCTTTCTTTCTCCAATCTCTCCTTCTCCAGAGCTTTCTCTCTCTCTATCCTTTCTTTCTCCAATCTCTCCTTCTCAAGAGCTTTCTCTCTCTCAATCCGTTCCTTTTCTAATCTCTCCTTCTCCAGAGCTTTCTCTCTCTCTATCCTTTCTTTCTCCAGAGCTTTCTCTCTCTCTATCCTTTCTTTCTCCAATCTCTCCTTCTCAAGAGCTTTCTCTCTCTCAATCCGTTCCTTTTCTAATCTCTCCTTCTCCAGAGCTTTCTCTCTCTCTATCCTTTCTTTCTCCAATCTCTCCTTCTCAAGAGCTTTCTCTCTCTCTATCCTTTCTTTCTCCAATCTCTCCTTCTCAAGAGCTTTCTCTCTCTCAATCCTTTCCTTTTCCAATCTCTCTTGTTCCAGAGCTTTCTCTCTTGCAATCCTCTCTTTTTCCAATCTCTCCTTCTCAAGAGCTTTCTCTCTCTCTATCCTTTCCTTTTCCAATCTCTCTTGTTCCAGAGCTTTCTCTCTTGCAATCCTCTCTTTTTCCAATCTCTCCTTCTCAAGAGCTTTCTCTCTCTCAATCCTTTCTTTTTCTAATCTCTCCTGCTCCAGAGCTTTCTCTCTCGCAATCCTTTCCTTTTCCATCCTCTCAGCTTCCAGCGCTCTCTCTCTCTCCAGCCTCTCTTGCTCAAGAGCCCGTTCTCTTTCCTTAGCTCTTTCTAGCTCCATTGCCCTCTCCATCTCTTCACGCTCGCGTTTTTCCCTCTCCTCCTTCTCTTTCCGCAGACGTTCTTCCTCCAACGCCCTCTCTCTTTCAAGCTCTCTCTGCCTTGCTAGCTCCTCCCTCTCTTTAGCCAAAGCTTCTTCTCTCTCCCGTCTCATTTTCTCTAGATGCTCTCGCTGCAAAGCCTTTTCTCTCTCCTCTCTTTCTAAGGCCTGCTGTCGTTCAACCCTCTCCCGCTCTTCCCGCTCTAGAGCAATGTCCCTCTCCCGCTCTTCCTCTGCAGCTCGTTTCTGCTCAAGCTGTCTAAGCTTTTCTTGCCTTTCCAACTCAAGTGCCTTTTGTCTTTCCATCTCAATCGCCCGCTCCCTCTCTCTCTCTTCAGCTACAGCAGCCTTGCGTACACCCCTAGGTAACTGGAGGTGGGCTGAATGTGTACCTCCAGACCCTAGACTGTCTGGAGGCCCTTTTCCAGGGAAAGCTACGGTAGCAGGGGAACTACTGCCTTGCCTTTCCCCTTCACCATCAGTACCGTGCCAACCTGCTCCAGAGAAGGCACCCTCCGACTCCATCTTACGTGCCAGAAGGGTAAGTGGACCGGGCTTACGGTCAGCGTGCCCACTTCTCTGCGGCTCAGGGCTGCTACTGCGGCTGCCGCTGCTGGAGGAGCCAGAGCTGGAGGAGCTGGGTGAGTGCCGGGCAGCAGCTACAGGGGGACTAGGTGGGCTTTGTTTGGGGGTGTCAGGTAAGGGGAATGATAATTCAGGAGGCGGGGACGGAGGTGGTGTTGGCTGGCGGAGCTGAGGAGACAAAAGGGAAGGGATGTGTTGCTGCTGGGGCTGCGGGTGACGCGCCGCGCCGGACCGCGCTGTGGGCATTCTCGCCGGCTCTCTGAGACTCCTTCTTGGGGCGTTGCCCCCCCAGTCTTCGTCGTCGTCACCGTCCTCCTCGCTGTCGTCGTCGTCGCTGTCGCCCGCAACTTCGCTGGAGGCAGAACCTCGCTCTGAGGCAGGAGCTCGCGTGGCCGTAGAGCCAGAAGCGGGGGGGTTGGACGCCTCTGGCTCCTGATTCCTGTTCGCCTGTCCTGCATTGACTGAACCAAACAATCCCTCTCCATCTGAGGGCCCCGGTGGCTTGTGCTGCACAGCTGGTGTGACTTCCTGATGAGCAATAACATGAGAATTGGAGTTTTTGGAGAATTATAATAGTCTTTCTTAGTAGTATAGAGACTAGGAAAAATCTCTAAAAGTAATAATTCACAGCGAACATGTGAGGGAAGGTAACCTGTGCCTGGGACACCAACATCTAACTTTTTGGCCAACATGCCACTGTGCTGCCATGCCATATGGGTGCTTTTCTTTAGCAAGGACAACAAAGCTGGTAAGATTTGATAAAATGATTGATCATACAGAGAAAACCTGTTGGATGCTGCAAAACACTAGTTTTGAGGTCCCCATTCCAGCAGCACAACTCTAAACATACACTCAGACACGCAATGGGAAGGTTGCCCCAGTCAACTTTAAAGACCAAAATCCAAAGGAGAAACATTTAGCAAGACTTGAAATGTGTTATTTAAGTTAATTTGCATGCAAAAATTGTGGACAAACAGATCAGCGTCTAGATATTAAAAAAGCTAGTAGAGGTACATCTCAAAAGACCTGCAGCTGGTATTGCAGCAAAATGTTGCTCTTCAAAGAATGAACTCAGAGTGGCTGAATAAAAATGGACACCACAAATTTCAGCTAATTATATGCAATTTTTTTTCAAAAACCATGTATCCTTTTCCTTTTACTTGATAATCATGCACACATTTGAGTTGGTCTGTCCAACTCCAACAGGAGTTTGAAGTTTGTGGTTATAACACCACAAAACGTGACGTACATGGCCCTCTAAGTTTTCCGGTGCAACCAAAAAGAAACTTTTTAAAGTGCAAAGGTCTGAGAAAACGTTGAAACATAGGCCCGAAAACAAAGACGGGTCCTAACCTGGGCAGGAGGAGGGCACGGCGTACTGTTGTTGACCTGCGTGTGGCTCTCTTGCTCTGTTCACAAAAGGAAAACGACAAAGTTTACAGCAGACCAACACGGTGCATGACAAATAAGAGCAAAGGAGAGGACAGCACTTACCGTTGGTTTCATACGCTTCACGAGCCTCTCTCTCCAGACGCTGCCTCAGGAGCTCTTGTTGCTTGGCCAGATACTGCTTGATAAAACTGTTCTGGCTCATTTCCTCACCAATCTAAATATAGATAGGGTTTTACAAACGACGAATGATCAAGTGCAAATCCTGCAGAGCCAACTGAACGTACTTTTAGCAGACATATAAGGGCTGCGTTAAGGCACGGTCAGGTTATTTATACATCAGAGATGGGTACTTAAAAAGACTGCCAGCCATTGAAATTAAAATAAAAGCATCTTTGAGCTTTACCTGAGAGTTTGGCTGCAGTCCAACATGCGGAGTAGAAGTCTTCTGCAAATTCTCCAGCATGAGAGCCTGTTATTGAGACGAAAGGGTTTATTAATACGGGACGGAGAATATAACTCCCAGAAATAGTCTTTTTAATGCTTTGTCAAATTACAACCAAAAATAACAACTAATTTTAGCAGTACTTATTTGTATATTCCCCAGCGGATACTTAGAACCACTTTTTGTTGTTATTATATCAGCATCTCCTTTGGAGTACGTCAGATAGCACTGAATATTGAGAGACAGAAAGTTTAACTCTAAATTACTCAAGCTCAGTCAGACTGGATGCAGAGCGAGTGGTGAGAGCCAACCTCGACTTTCAACACGGCGGCAACATTTTTTGAAGGCGCTGGGTTCTTTCTGGTTAAGAGCAAAACATCTGATTTGTTACGATAGAAACAAACAAACTGAACTTTAACTTCCTTTATGGAGGCAGAGTCAATAAGTAAAGGACAGTTCAGAATCCACGTAGGGCAGTGTTGTAGTACTCGAGTCCGAGACTCGAACTCGAGTCCGAGTCATTAGCTAAATTTAGAGACTCGTGACTTGACTTGGACTTGAGCACTGATGACTCGAACTTGGACTCGGACTCCTACATTCAGATCATTCTGACTCGGAAATTGAGAAAAAGACTCGACTTTTTTTTATATCATTAGGCTATAATTTTAATATGTCATTAGAATATTATTTGGTGTATGATTTTAATATCTAAATGGCGTACTGCGCACGTGACATCAGCAACGCCCCTTGCCGCTAAGGAAGGGCAAACAGTGTGAGAGCGCACGTAGCAGCCAGCCATTACACATGCAGCAGATACAACGATATGACCGACTTTACAGCTGTTAAACTTTCACAAAAGGATGTCCAGGCGCCTATTTTACTGGTAGAACTGTGGAACAACATACCAACGTTCAGCTCAAACGATGGCTTCAGTGTCAAGGGCTTAGAAAGTCTGGAAAACTGGCCGAGTTGATAAAACGGTAAGTCGATGTTTTTCTCCTGCTCGGCGTTCATGGTGTCATCGGCCGTTTTTTTTCTGTTTGTAGTCACCGTCCAGGAATCGGTATAAATTTTCCGGCCCGCCGAACAATTTAGTCCGGTCCGGTGGCCAAATGCATTATCATTATCCAACGGCTGTATCTCCTCGCTGCATCGACCGATCCACACCAGATTTGTTGTGAGTAATGGGGGAAAGCTGCCGAACGCGTTTGTGGGAATCGCCCGGTGGACGGGCGAGGAAAATGCGTGACAGCAACTGCGGTGGGGGGCGGCCGGCGGTGCGCGAACCCAGCCGGCCGGCACCGCGGCGGTGGCCAATAGGCCGGAGTGCGCTTGGCTGCGAGGGCGATCGACGCCGCTTGCGGCTTTAACATCCTTCATATGCGGCCTATCAGCGTACCTCGAGTCGCTGTTGCACGTTCCATAACAACAATGTTTAAAAACCATGGTTAGGAGACGTCTTAGACTTGGAAAAAGCGGTAGTTTTACAGAGTAAAACCAAGGGTAACTACAGCGAAAGAGTTATTAGTGCAATGGAATGTTACTGCTTCATGTCATACATCACACGTCAATAGTGACTCGACTCGGACTCGACTCGGATTTTTTTTTTAATGACTTGGACTTGACTCGGACTTGAACACTGGTGACTCGAACCTGGACTCGGACTCGAGGCATAGTGACTTGACTACAACACTGACGTAGGGAAATGTATAATCTAAAACCCATCTCTTTGTTTGGCAAACAATATGACACCAATAGAGTTATCAGTGTTAATATCCTTCATGGAATGATGTACATTTGATTCAGTCATGCGATTTTTTCAACTTATTTTAGTTGCTTCCATTTGCTGATGATACAAATAAAATGTTACTGCTGAGGGAGAAAGAAAAGCTTTTTCTAACAAACATGTTCCACACAAACATAAATCCCGACACATACACAGCATATTTTCAGAGTGTAAACAAGGTTCTGGTCCACGCAGTTGTACGAAGCAGCCGCCGTGTATAATTCCTGCCTCTCTGGTAATTTAGCACCATTTTCTTCTTCTTTAGTGCTCGACTGCAGCAACGCGGTAGGTGGGTTCCTACTTATTCTGCTCTAATTGTCAGCTTCAGCCTGTTTGCTCTGAACAACGCTTTACCTTGTGGATAAAGACGGCCGCATACGTTTTTCCGGCTGGACCCGACAAGTTGAGAGCGGCCGCGGTCGGAGGAAGAGCGACAATTTGGCCAAATGTGAACGGGTGGGTTTATGTCAAACTGGACATCTTACGGCTTTCCCTTCATCGCGCGTCCATTAAGCCTGAATGTGTTGGCTAAACAGCCAACAGTCCTGTCAAGAGCTTCTTCCACATCAGCGCTGAAACTCCGCAGCTCCTCCAGAGTGACTCTGGACCGACACCTGGGCTTAGCACATCGGCCGATACCGAGCCGATACTACCGTGGAATGAATGAACCGTGTACCTCGCCATGTCTGTGCTGTTGAATTTACCATCGTTATCACCACCCAGCCCAGAAGACTGGCTGATTGCCATGGCAACAGCTAATGAGCATTCCTTAATAAAAATTACCCCTCGCACCGTGCTTGCTCCACGTTGCTCAGTGTTTGCTCATCGCTAGCTGCTGTGCGTGATGATGTAACCGGCGTTGCAAACGCAGCATTGGAGTGAGTAGATGGCTGCAGCTGTTGTATGACATTAAGAAAAAGAACTAAATGACTGTAAGGGCATCATTCCTCCCATATCCAATCCAGCTAATTAGTCAGCGTCAGAGTCAACGTCTGATCCGGGTATCAGATCAGTGCATCTCTAACTGGACTTTATTTTAGGGCTGTCAGACTAAAGGGGCCGCATAAAGATCCACACCGCACTTTCCAGATTTTTGTGCAAAAAATAAATAAATAACTATTTTTCTCCCCCCCCCCCCATAATCATGCACAGATTGGTGTGTGCATCTCACATGAAATCCCGCATAAATATAATAAGCCTAAAATTAAAAACAGTCAACAAAGTATCGGCAAACATGCTCACCATACTTTTTTTTTTTTTCTAAAATGAAACGTGTTGGTCTTTACTGGTAAAGCTGATAGCAACAAGCAGCCACAGCACGTATGGATACAATTTAACCTATCAGAATGACACTGGGGGGGGGGGGGGGGGGTCACTTTAAAACACAAAAACAAGTGAGTTGTTTAACTTCTACGTATTACAACAATGATCGGTGCGTGCACGCTGCAAGGAGCCACCAGGCGAACTGATGCAACGTCAAGGCCACCGGGTCCATTTTTGGACGACTTCTCATAAACGTGCACCAGATTTAAAAGTAGCAACAAGTGACATAAAGCCCTACATTAACACAAAGCTCGATGACATACGCTTGTCAATAAACACCGATTACATTTACAATAGCAAAAAAAGAAAAAGAAAAAAAGAAAGAAAAAACAGAAAAACAAGAATAAAACCCAATTTGCCAACCACTGACATCTGTGAACCACTTATTTAAAAAACTGCTTTTTAGGGGGCTCGTTAGTTCCCCGCAGACGGCGGGCTGTTCTGACGGGATACAGACTGGCCCCCAAGTTTTAATGGCGCATATGTGGCCAATGTAAACAAAGTGGCGCAAAAGCGGGCCGCCCGGCACGCCAACAGGGTTCACTTTGCAGGGGACGACGGAGTGTAAACACCAGCGAGCCAGCGGCTCGGGCCAGCGCTCATTTCACTGCGTTAGCAGGCGGAAGCTAACAGGCTAACAGCACAACATCAGCAAACAGTTCAGGCTTAGCCACCAAGTTGGCCGAACTACGGGGCGGCCGTAGAGTGCGGCGGGGCCGTGCAGAAAAGCGCCGCAACAAGCAAAGTGCACCGAACAAGGCGGCGTTTAACAGCCGGGGTCAGCCTGGAGAACTCCTCCACTCCGCTCGGGGAGTAACGACAGTCAGCTATCGGCCCTCTCCGGAGAGCATCAGCCCGTCTCATCGTTAGCGCCAGCTCGGGAAACACCAGCCGCGCCGCGTCTCGCTGGAAGCCTTACCCCTTTGAGCCTTTTGATGAGGGCGTTCTTCTGTCCGCTTTTCGACAGGCCCCTCTCCTCCAGGGCCGCCTTCAGGTCCGCCACACGGAGGGACTGGAGCGGTCTCCCGTCCAGCGTAACGTCTTCGAGGTCCGCCATTTTCCGTTCCTCTAGTCAGTTCCCAGCGAGTTCGCCGAGCGCCGCCCTCCTCCAGCCTGCGTCACCGCCGCTCGTGTTATGAGGAGTCGAGCTCCCCCTGTCAAGATGGAGCGCCCCGGTACTTGCGCCTCCACACCGTGTTTTACGGCCGCGCTGTAACTCCATGGTGCATTTACGTCAAGTCGCGCAATGAAATTTACACCTGGAAATAGGTAAAAAAAAAAAAAAAAAAAAAAAAAAAAAAAAAAAAATATATATATATATATATATATATATATATATATATATATATATATATATATATATATATATATATATATATATATATATATATATATATATATATATATATATATATATATATAATACGTGTGTCTATTCACAATTGTTTACATATACATTTGCAATACCGTACTTTAACTGTAATATGCAATTACCTTCCACTGCACTTTAATTTAAATTCCAAAACTTTATTTATACATTTTATAGTAATAGCTACCTCTATATCATGCTCACAATTCTGCCTATAGTAATAGCCATATATATATATATATATATATATATATATATATATATATATATATATTTCTCAATGTCCGCAAGGGCTAACTTTACGCCTAAATAGTATATATGACTATTTCCGATCTCCTATGTTTCTTTTTTTTTTATATAAACAAAGAGGCACTCCTAACATGTGACATCATTACCCTTTTAGGTCTTGCAAGGAGTCACCTGCATTATATTGTGTTTGGCAACAAATTAACTTTCTGATTTCTCAGCAGACAAGTTGAAGATTTATTTGCACAACCAATTGGGGTGAGCAGGTTTATTTAATGATCAAATTTTAAGCTGAAACATATTTTCAAATCATGGTGCCCCTATGTTTCTTTCCTATGATGTTCATGTTACAAGGTGCTGTTGTTTGTTGGTGTTTTTGGTCCGTGATTCTGTGCACAAATCTTCTCCCATTTCAAATATATAGACGAGGTGGCTTTGGTTCTCCATTCCCCTGCCTGAGACACATGTCTGATATGTGACAGCTGCTGATCTGGTAATATGAACTTCTGTATGAAAGGGGCATTATTTATTTTTATTTATTTATTGGTAAGCAAGACACACATTAGAGTAGCTCTCATAGTTCTTGACTTCAGCATGACCTCTGTGGGACTTCCTATTCAGGTGTGTTTCCAAACAACCACTGTTAAGAGAGAACAAATAGTTTGGTTTCTCCTTCCTGTCTGCTTTAATGGTCAGAAAAGCTATGAAGTGCTGAAAAGGGCCGACCAGAGTTGTAACATATATATATATATATATATATATATATATATATATATATATATATATATATATATATATAGAGAGAGAGAGAGAGAGAGAGAGAGAGAGAGAGAGAGAGAGAGAGAGAGAGGGAATGATAGATATTTATAACATGAACATTTTTAAATGTGTAAACCATATAGTAGTTATTTATCAAATAATTTGAACCAGTTTATGCAATAGTCAAACAGAAAACATCATATCATGCGATCAGTTTCACTTGGTGAGCCACTACGGTTTCACACACTGTAGTGGCTAGTTTCACTTCCTGAGGTTGAAACCAAAATTAAATTTGTCCTCAGGGTGTTTGCCCAGACTGTTTTGGCATTTGATGATTTTTTTAAAAGTTATAAAATCTTTTAGAATGGCTTTCAAATTAGATTATCTCTTGTACGAGCTGTCCACGAATGCACCATGACGTTATATCGCCAGTCGCCATAAAACTTGGTGTAGAAACGCAATGGCGCGACAGCAGAACCAGCGGAGAAGCCCATTCAGACGGCGCAACCCATTTCGACGCAACACCTCTATTAAAATAAGTGAAAGGAAAAAAAGCGTACACAGCACATAATTCGTATTCTACACTCAGACATGTTTAAAACTTATATCGTTTTACAATTTTTTTGCTTTCAATGAAAACATTTTGCGCAAACTCTGCGCAAGCGTCATTCCCCTGCACGGCAAAAAAAAAGCCTTTTCGACTGCTTCCGTTTCCGGTGGCTCTCCGCAGCTACACGGCTGCAGCTAAGCGCGGACGTCGCGGCGCTCCAAACCAGAGCAACATGACGCAGCCCGGGTTGGAAGCAAGCCGCTTCTCGTCGTTAAACAGCTGCCGTGAAATGCTGCTGGCTTTAAATTGACGCCCCGAGCGGCGGGAAGGGCTTCTCCGCCGCTGGCGTTGCAAAACTTCAAAACTTTTTCTTTTTTTTTATATATATGTGTGTTTATTCCCCCGGCTGGAACCCCCTTCTCAGAGATGTCGTGGTTCAGTCAGGTCAGCCAGGGTCCCTACCAGCAGCAGGCCGCTGACGGCCAGCGATTCACCTCCTCCTGGTTCCCCGCTGCTCCCTATAATCCCCCGGGCCTCCCCGCTGGAGCGCAGACCGCGGCTCCACAGCGCATCGGCGGGGCCGGGCTGCTCCCTGCGGGCCCGCTCGACCTGCCGTCGGCTCCCCGCGGCGCCGCCAGCCCCCCCAGCCTGGAGAACCTGTCCTGCGCCGGTCAGGACAGACAACCGGAGCCCATCTCCTACGTGACCTTCCAGGAGCAGCGGTGCGTCCTGAGCTGGTTCCAAGGCTGGAATGGCCCCCAGAAGGAGAGGTTCCTGCAGGATCTGGTCGGGAAAGCCGTGCCGGGGAAAGTGTGCACCCTCCTGGACTCCCTCAGCACCCTGCAGGTAACCTCCACACCAGTGTGCGAAATACCTGTCAATATTTGGGGGGGGTCGTCCCCATCTCCCAATTGTTGCGCAATAACGATGTAAATTTTCTCAATATGCAGTAGGCCTATAACATTACAATGTCAATTCTTCACATTCACCAGACATACGAGGATTTTCTCATTCACCAACAGTGAAACAGATAAAATGCACAGGCACAACAGATAAGATCAGTTCCTAATACTAAAATTTTAACATTTTTAGTATTAATTGTTGTCAACGTTACGTTATTCTTCTGTTTGGCGCGCACATGCCTAATTTGCATCTGCGAATAGGATTGGCTGGCTCCTCTTGGCATAAAAAAGAACATATTTCCCCCTGGGATCATTAAAGTATGTCTGATTCTAATTCTGATATTTGTGAATAAATGTTTTTAATTTTAAATACTGGACATGTTGAGCTTAAAAAATTTTTTAGTGACCATTAGTGACAAAAAATATTTCATTTTTAATTTTTTTGACACAATTAAGACCCCCTTTAAATTTTGCTTTTGAGGCTTTGAGGGGGTCTCATGGGTTAATCGGGGGGGGTCGAGCCCCCCCGGACCCCCCCGTATTTCTCACTCTGCTCCACACACACACCTCTGCACCGTCCCAGGTAAACATGCGCTGCTTGGCATGACGCCACGTTTTCTGTCTCAACCGCTGCCTCCTGATAGGTCAGAGACAAGCTGCCCAACATCTTCGAGTGCCAGCTCCGGCTGTGGACCCAGTGGTTCGAGTCCTGGGGGGAAGAGGAGAGGAATCACTTCCTGCACATGCTGGAGGAGAAGGACCCCGTGTTCGTGGCCCACTTCTACAGGAGCGTGGCCGGCACAGCGGGCAGAGACTGACCAGAGAGCTCTGCATCAGAGGACAGGAACGCAGGGACCATGTGGTGGATTTTCTTTCAGGGTTCCCAAACAGCTTCCCACCCCACCCCCCAGACTCAGATATGCAGATTTCATACTCATTCTTCGGCCTGTGCTCTAAAAACCAAATAGAAACATTTAATAGGGGTTTGTGTCAAATGTTTTGACAGTGTTCAGACTTTATATGGAGCCTGGAAACACCACAGAGTGTTGATGGAGAAACAGATGGATGTTTGGAGACAGATCTATGGAGGGAGGGATGGACTGGTGCATGGGCAGCCTTTTTGTATTAAAACCAGCATTAAAAGCAGTCTGATTGGAGCATTTCCTTTGTTCCAGTAATCTGTAAAGTTTTTTTTTCTCACGCAGATAACAAGGCTGGGGATAAGGTCCCAAAATACAATTTTTCTTTTCCGAAACACATACAGACTTTTGGGGGAAAAGTCAAAATGCATTCTTTCCTAGACATTTCAGTAGAGATGCACCAATGAGGCTTTTCCTGGCTGATTGTGATGCTGACCGATTTCCCCTGTTTCAATTTTTTTTTTTTGTTTTGTTTTGTTTTGTTTTTTTTACTATAAGGGCTGTAACACATCATAAAGAAAGGAAAAAGGGCTTCAGGCTCTTGTGGTTGTAGTTTTGAATTAAACAAATAGAAGGAAATTGCAAAAATAACCGTATTGATGCATCAAAGTATGTGGTAGTATTTTCTAAGATTTTTTTTTTTTTTTTAGTTCACAAAAAGCGGATAAACATATCTTGTGTTGGTGGATGTGTTCATAGACCAAAAAAAAAGGTGGGAGTTCTTTGCTTTTAGGTGATCCGCGTGTCATTCGTCGATCACCTGTGGGATCAAATCGTAGGGAAATCCGGCGGTTTCTGATCTTTGGCAGATCAACTGGCTGCTTTTCCACACCGTGTAGGAACCCTGTTTTTTTTTTTTTTTTTTTTCATACCCACAGAACTTTTTAAACTGTGACGAAATCCTCGGTGATCATAATTTTTCTACAAAGATTTGTGATGTTTCTCAAAGCCAACATGTTCATATTAAAAATATGTTCTGTTTTGTAAATTTGGATTGTTTGAATCTCATTAAAAACACATTTTTGAGACTGATTGCATTTTTCTTTTTGTTCTTTGCCACGCCTGCAAGATGAGAATCAGAGGTCACATCCCTTTTATTTTCTTAAGTAGGCAATAAACACAGTTTTCTTTCAGTTTGTTCGTTTATTGAATCAAGATCATTCATAAAGACGAATGTGTAAATGCGTTTTTAATCATTGGGTTACTCAGTTATTAAATCGTTTGCTCAAAGCTGAGATGCATGTAGGGCTGGACGATATAGAAAAAAAAAGCATATCCATAAAATAGAAATATTGATCGATTTTGATAATTATCAACAAATTCAAAACATATTTTAGGTGCATCTCTGGTCATTTTATGTTGTTGCTTAGCGACCGATTTTTAAACACAGAACCCGCAAACACTGAATTCAAACTCAGCCTTTTATTCAACCAACTTCTTGCCAAAACTGCAAGTATGTCAAAAATGAAAAAGATCACATGCTCTGTGGACTCTGAAGGGGGCGGAGCTTGGGGGGGTTGGAGTGTTTCTGGGTCTGCTTTGTGATTGGTTGGGAGGATGTAATGACTAGTATTAACCTACAGGATAGGCTAAAATGAAAAAAGGAAGGAAAACTTTATTGACTATTTTTTTCTGTCATCGATATACGTCTTGATCAATATATATTGATATTGAATAATCACCCAGCCCTACATACCTGTTAGAAAAATGTGACAAAACTGGACTTGTGCCGCTTAAACGATCCAGTCAGTTGATCCCGGAGGCAGTAAAGTTATTGGTTGAGGATTTTCCACCTCCTCAACGCAGTAGTTGAGAAACGGGTAGATTTTGTCTGTGAACTTCTGACCCGAGAACGAGTACAAATGGGATCTGGCGCCGGAGTCATAGAAGGAAATCTGTCCCCTGTTGTAGTCCAGCAGGATGCCCAGCGTAATGGGCAGCCTCTCAACCTGAAGAAGTACAGGGTTCATATCAATCGCTTTGAGTTGACCCTGTTTGTTCAGGATTATGGTCCAGAAGCCCTGTGAGGGCTTGAAGGCTATCGATCCCTTCCTCTTAGCGGATTCACTGGCCATCCCAATGTGGTAGCATCTCTTCTCAGCAACGGACACCTCCCAGTAATGCCGACCTCTGGAGAAACCGCTTGAGCCCAGAACGCCGAGAACCACGCTGAACCTGCCGGGGTTGTCCTGGACCTGGAGCACGTCTTCGGTGGTGGACACCTCGGTGTTGTCGGCGGACAAAGCTATTCTCGGATGCGCCGTTAGTGGATCCCAGGTGATCTTCGCTGAAAGAGGAGAGACGAGGATCGCATATTCGCCACATTTTAAAAAAACAGCAGAATAAAAGATGGCTGAACGGGTGCAACGTTTATTACTACAGTAATAACACTGAATACGACTGCTGATGTCACTCACTGTTATAGATGGTCCTGTCCTCCACATCCGTTAGTCTTGTCACCAAACCTGAGAAAAGAGTAACACAGCATGTTCTCATCTTCATGGTTCTGACCCGGGCTCATGTCTGAGCCACGATTCTGAGGTAAACGCACCGTCGTAGTTCTCCTGCAGCTTGTCTTTCTCCTGGCGCTGTAGCTCGAAGTCGCTCTGCAGCTTTTTGAGAGCGGCGTCCTTCTCCTGCAGCTGCCGATGGAGGCGGTCTGCATCCTCCTGGCTCTGCTCCAGCTGTCTTCCCAGGTCTGTTGGATCAGAAGCTTACTTAAAACAACTTCTCCCCAAACGACCCAGCAGATCTTTTCCTACAGGTGATCGACAGTCGCGTTTGACGTCTGACCTTCACAGTCGGTGTTGGCGTTGCAGCGCATTTCCAGCTCTTCCACCCGTTGCTTTAAGTCTGATTGAAAAAGGAACTTTTCAACGATTGTAGCACCAACCAACACACACACACACACAGTTTAAAGGAAAAGCTTTGATACTTTGAGAAAATACTGCTATTAGGTGCAAAGCACAGAGTTTGCTCATCCCAAAGGACAAGCTAACTAAGCTGCTGGCTCAGAGCAGCGGGAGGCCACCAAATAAACCACACAGAATAAATGTCAAGACTTCAGATTGGCAGTTACAGTTACGTATAAGCCTAGGATTTGAAAAAAAAAGTGTTCATTGGGGCCGTTTTCAGATCAGCACCGAAAAATGTACTCTATTTAAAACCAAACCGTATTTTTCTAAAACATGTTTAGATGTACACGGTACATTCAGGGTACAGAGACCGACGCTTTCAGTGGATAACAGGAAGGCTGAGAGGAATCCAGCAAAGGCACCGCGTCTGTGTTTTTTTTTTTTTTTTTCCACCAGGCTGTGCCAGTGTTTCACCTAAAAACAGAGAAATGGACATCGAAGAACATCGCAGCTTCCCTAGCGGACCATGCAGCGCTACTCACCGCGGTTTCTGCTCTCAAGTTTTCTGTTCGCTGCTTCTTGGGTCCTTAGCTGTTGTTCCAGGCCTGAAAAAAGGGAGGCAGAAGCATTGCTCGAATGAACCAAGGGTTGTTCGGGCTATTCATGACGTGCACGTGCCTTAAAAAAAAAAAAAAGTATTCACACCCCTTGCCCTTTTCACATTTTGCCACATTACAAGCACGCTCATATTGTGAGTTTGTTGGACAGACAGAAGTAAGGCTGTGAAGTGGGAGGAATAAAGACACATTGGCGTTCTGAATATTTTACAAATGAAAACAGAACAGTGTGGCAAGAATTTGCAATTCATTTGTTATCATTTATTAACTAAGTGACTTAGTTAATAAATAGAGTCCACCTATGTGTAATTGTATCTCTGTATATATATTATATTATATTCATATAAGTGACTAAACAATGGAGACGAAGGAATACACCAGAGAGGTAACTCTCTGATGTATTCCAGTTGCTCGTTCTTCTTTGCACAAAGTGGCTCAAAGAATCGTTCGATGCTAAACGTTATTAATCTTCTTCATTTCCATACAACAAACCAAAGAAGACATGGCTACCAGCTAAGCTGACAGGACAGGGGAGGAGAGCATTAACCAGAAAAGCAGCTAAGACATCACCAAGGGTGACTCTGTGGGCGACATACAGCGCAGATGAGGGAATTTGTTGAAGTGAGACTAAAAGTGAACTTTGTGGCAATGCAAACTACCGTGTGCTGCGGAAAACTAGCGACACACACTCCACTGAACGCACAACGACACACGGCGGTGGGAGCATCACGCTATTCTTCAGCAGAGACAGGAAAGCTGGTGAGAGCTGATGGGAAGACGGCCGCAGCTACAGTAAATACAGGGCTGTCATCAAAAATATTTATCACAACATTTTGATGTTTTAGAACCTTAATCTTCTGTTTCCCCTTCATATTTTTACCTCTCAATAAAACTTAACGAGACTTAAACTCTGACAACTGTTTACATTTATCTGAGGTTGAGCCATATTGCGTAAGGAAGAATGAGCGAAAATGCAGTTGTGTAGATGTGCAAACTGCGAAGCTGCCAATGACATACCCTAGAGACCACTGAGCTATATAATACACTGGAGTGCTAATCACCCGCTGTTAGAACGAATCGCTTTGAAGCCACCGGCCGCCATATTGGTACTCCCTATTCCCCCCCATTAACTAGGGAATATGTGCGCTACAGCATCGAATAACGAGGATTTTCTCATGTTCAGGGGGGGCTTAAAACTTTTAAAATGTCAAATGCCATATACTTTTATGTTATGTTCTAAAACTATCAAGTACTGAGAAAGTCATGTGCTGAAATATTTTGCATTTTATTAATTTAAATATATGTATTTAACATTTTTAAATATATAAATAATATACAAAAACATATATTTACATATGTGTATACACATATATACATATATACATATACACATACTTATATATACATATATATTTATTTAATATGAATAACATGTAAAATATTTCAGCACCTAATTTCCTAGTAGCTGATAGTGTTAGTACATCCACTGACTGTAGAATTACCTGTGAAACGTTTTCACACAGCCAGAAAACTGCTTGTTGTTGCAACCAAATCCTATGGGATTCTGTGAGAGTAGGGAGGAGCAAGATGGCGGCCAGTGACTTCAGTTTTTCGGCAAAATCAGCACTCCAGTGTATTATATAGCTCAGTGGTAGTGACTTGCAGCTGTGACCGCAGCAAAATGATGTTCGATAAAGTTTTGACAAACGCACACTACACTTTGCCTATGGAGCTTTTTTTAAAGTGCATAAATCCATGGATGGTTTTCCTTCCACTACAAAATGATGCACTGCTTTGTGTTGGGCCGATACATAACGTGCCAATAAAATACATTAAAGTCTGTGGTTGTGATGGGACAGAACCTTAATAGACTTAAGGGGCGTGCATACTTTTGCAAGGCACCCCAGGGTAAGACCTTGCTAGGTCATTGATAACAACATGATAACGAACCAGCGATGCTCTTCCTGGAACCTCTGGAAGTTTGTTCCTTGGCTTTTTTCAGCTGAGCCCTCAGGTCGCTGATCTCCATTACTTACAGAGACAGAAAACACAGCCATTATTGTGTGAAAATGACAACAGGCGAATGAATTATGAATTATTACAGGGCAACGATTCATACTTAGTTTAAAATTCTTCTCGTCTGCGTGCTTGAGCTGAAATTCTGTGTTTTGCAGCTTCGTCTTGGTAAAATTGAATCTCTCTTGAAGCTCTGGAGATTTATAAATAAATGCATGTGAAATAAAAATGTAAAAAAAAAAAAAATACATATAATTTCATGTCATATACGCATATTTTGAACCCGTTTTACCTGAGTAGTTTTCTTCATACGTCTGCTTGAGGTCTGATATTTCCTCCTGCAGCGTTGGGATTTTCTCTCGTAGTTCCATGATCTGAGCGGCTAAAAGGAATGAACATTTCAAACCACTTGAGTGTTATTTGCATCTCATAATCATGTTTATTCTCTAGCTGACAAACAAAAAAAAGGGGCTACATCCTTACACAGATTTGCGACTCTGGTGGTACTTATCCCCAGCAAATTGGTTTTCTCTTTTATCTGAGCTCTGACTGACTCCAATTCGTTTTCCAGATCTTGATGAACGAAGAAGGAAAGCGTCACGTGAGTCCACATGTACTCGTTTTCTTTTTTTTTCTTTTTTCATTCTTGCCTTCCCCGCCTCACCTTTGATTTTCTTGACGTGTGCTCCAAGCTGACTCTCCCTCTCCTTTTTCAGTCTTTCTAATTCGTCTTGATGAGCCAAAATCTGAAACGCTGATGGAAAAAAAGAAAGAGATCAGTCACCGATCGTGCCCGGGAGGCGGTGTCGCGTTCATTTCAGTGACACCTACTCAGTTTTGTGTTTTCACTGTCTGTGTCCTGAATTCCCTCTATCAGGTAATTGAGGTGGTCTTGGAGTGCTGCGGTTTAAAACAATGAAATGCGGCGATAAATCTTCGGCATCATCGTTCTTTAAAAAATGTATGTCAATTGGAGAGCTCTGCAGTGCTCGCCTCACGCGGCCCGTTTCCGTTGCTCACCTCTGACCTTGGCGTAATCCGTCTCATTTGAGGCCACGATCGTCTGTCGCTCGATATCCACTTGTAAGGCGATAATCTGTAAAACTGACAGAGCGGCACGTTCTTTTAACTCACCTCACGTCGGTATCGTCCGTGAAAGTCGGGGATTTTTCAGCCGTATCTGTGTGGAACTCACATCTCTGTGCCTGAGCGCTTTTCTGTCTCAGCTCTTCCACTTTTTTGTCCAGTTCTGCACTTTTCTGCTCAACAGTTCTTTGAAGCTCTTCAAAAAAACACACACATGGAGACATTTGTCAGCTTTGTTGAATGATGCTGAACTGTACCGCGTACAAAAATATGTAGACACATATGGGAAAGGACCACCAGCCTTTTTGAAACTGAGAAATACTTCATTGCTAATGTGTCATACGAAGGGCTACCTGCACTGACCTTTGAACTAAAGATTCAGAGTTCACCATAACTTCATGTAATATGAACATGTTTTTAAGGCTATTGAATCTATGTAAATACGAGTATGATTAAAAAGGAAGAGCAACTGAATAAAATAACAGTTTAAATGCAGCTCACTGGAGGGTTTAGCTATTTTTGGACAGGCATAGACAGGGGCACCATGTTGGTGACCCCTGATATAGGGTAGAAATGTAAGGACTTAAACGTTTAGGCATGCGGGACAAAGGCGGCGAGTATAAAGTGCGTGCATTAAAAAGATTTTTTAATGGACATTTTTGGAGTCAAAGGCTTTCTGTTTTGTTGATTTAGAAAAGTTTTAGTCAATTCTCAGCAACAAGAACAGGATATGGGTCACTGTCTGTCGGAAAAAT
Source organism: Fundulus heteroclitus (assembly GCF_011125445.2). Lineage (NCBI taxonomy): Eukaryota > Metazoa > Chordata > Actinopteri > Cyprinodontiformes > Fundulidae > Fundulus > Fundulus heteroclitus. The sequence continues at coordinate 9,734,705 of NC_046366.1, forward strand.
TAGCTGCGATTTAGCCAAGTTCAAGCAAAAGGTGGCGCCAACTCGGATTTTGAGTAAAAATCACTGGAAGTTTGTGGTCCTACCTACTGAGAAAATAAAGCATGGATAGTAACAGAGAAACACCTTTTTTCATTTAAGAAGATCTGAATTGATCAGTGAAAATGGAGCCTGATCTCACGTTGGAGAAATTCACTTGTCACATAGGCTCAATAGTCAATCAATAGTCAGAAGAAGGTGCCAAAAGTAGGAAAAGGTGCATCAGTTGTGTACATTGTACCTTCATATATACAGTGGATGAAAAAAAGAAAATGAGAAAAAAATAAGAATAAAAATATCCATCTGTACATCTACTGACTGTGCAGATGAGCCAAGTTTGTACCTTTTTTTTGTAATTTCAAACCCTTGAAACCATTTCAAGGGCTATAAATGGCCAGTTAGCCATGCTGTGGACAGCCTGGTTTAAACTTTTTTTACAAACACAATATTGTTGTGTCTTCTTTTAGATGTCCCCTTAGCATAATATAGATTAAAACAAACATTTCATAAATTTCAGTTGTGCTGGAATCTCAATATCTGGTCCAAATCTGAACCGAAATAGACCCTTTCCTGTCTGATTGCTGCTTGCAGGCGCAGATCATCACAACCTCTGTTCCTTATTTCATCTCACTGCGCTTTGAAAAGTGGACACGGGTTCTGAATGGGGTTCAGATCCGAAAAGTATCTCAACTTTTTATGGTTCCTGATCTCAGAGCTACTCTGTTTGGCCTTTTTTTGCCTGTTGACACGATGAGCCATCATGCTGGAGAAAAAAAACACGGCTCATCACCAGATGGCCGCGATCGTGACTGACATGTTGGAAGAGGCTGCCCCCGGAGGACGTTCTGATCTAACTCTACATTTGTGGCGTTGTTCTTGAGCAAACCGTGAGTGAGCCCACATGTGGCTCACACGGGCATCCTTTAATTCTTTAACCGTGGGTAACACGGATTTGCAGTCATGTCAGACACCTGCCCTCTTTATATGGCAGCCAATGGAGGGTTTTCAGCTGTTACTATACTGGAATAAAGATAGCTAATCCTTTGTCCCAGGGCAAAAATACTGTGAAAATAATAATTTTTTCGTCACAAGGTAAGCCTTTGAAGTTTATAAAACTCCTATTGTAAGCTCACCTTCAACTTTAGATGAAGAAACAGAGTTTTCCAGCTGTGCCTTGAGTTCTTCTAGCTGAGCAGTGAGTGTAGAAACTTGAAGAGCTAAAAGAAGGACAGAAAACATGGAGTTCACACCCTTTGATATTCAGAATGAGAAATGATACAGACAGCTGGAGAAAAACGGCAGAATTCACGACCTACCAAGAGATGTAACCGTGTTAGATGTAGAGTTGAGTTTCTGAAGCTTGGTATCCAAATCGTTCTGAAGATCTACAAAACAAATCATTATAAATAATTGTTAAAAACAAAAACAAAAAAAACTCAATAATTGTAAGTTTTGAACTAATAACATGTCCTGCTGCGACAGTCACCTTGAATTTTCTGCTTATCCAGAGAGCACTGTGCTTCAGTCTGGTTCAAAGCGATCTGCAGAGCTGGTACAAAACATTTAAATAGAATTCATAATGTTTTTATTTATTTACCAAAAACCAGGCTATACCTACTTTTAATCAAAGCCTGCTGTTCCTGGCTCTCCTCCTCTTTAATCTTCAATTGTTCTTTCAGCTCTACAAAACAGCAGGTAAATATTTTTACATGCCAGGCGAAGGTAACACACCACTAAACAAGTAATTATGTTGCATTTACTCTTTCTAACTTCACACTATTGACCCTTTTTCAGTAAAGAAACTCACTGGATACTGTGGCGGAAGTTGTTTCTCCCTCAGTTTCTCTTTTGTTCTCCAGTTGCCTGAGCTGGCTTTGCAGGAAAGAGATGGTTACCACTGAAAGATAAAAAAAAAAAAAAAGACAGCTAAAAGCCTTTTGATGAGGGACACTTGAACGTTATTACCAAATAAAGATTGGAACATGCTCCCGCGTCACCTACACAGATTGCCGTTTGTCTGGTTCCTCTCGCTCATCTCCCTAAAAACTTTGTCCAACTCCACCTGCTTGGCTTCAAGCTGGTTTTTGAGCTCTGATTGTGTGAATTAAAAAAAAGGGTCATTTTCAGAAGATCATTAATACACTTTCAATCATTAACAAAAACTTCAGTGTGTTTTAGTGGCTGTTTATGTGATAGACAGAGACAAAGTAATGCATGACTGTGAGGCGGAAGATAATTTTAGATGTAAAATCTGAAAAGTGTTCTGTGCACAGGAATTAAGACCCTTGACTCAGTAGTTTGTTGACCCATCCTTTGCTACAGTTATTTCTGCGAGTCTTGCTCATCTAGACGTTTAATTTTCGCCCCCTTTCCTTTGGAAAAATAGCTCAAGCCCAATCGGTTCAGACAGAGAGCGTCTCAGAACAGCTGCTCTCAAGTCTTGCCACAGCTTTTCGTGTGTACTTCAACTAGGCCATTCTGAAACGTTAAAACAAGGTTTGATCTAAACGCTTCCACCGTAGCCGTGGCTGTATCTTCCTTTGTCCTGCTGGTGGTTAAACCTTCAGCAAACTCTCGAGTAATCTGCAGCCTCCAACAGGTTTTCGTCCTGGGTGGCTGCGTCCATCTCCCCATCAACTCTGAGCAGTGTTCCTGTCGCCGCAGACGAAAAGCCTTCCCATATCCCATCATGCATTGCACATGGTGTTCTCAGTATGATGGTTTGTTGGTTCAGCTTTGGTCTCAGCTGGCGTGAGAACCTTTTCCCACATGTCCTGTGGAAAACTGAATAAGAGACCTTTTATGGGTTCCTTTCAATAACTGCTTTCTTTTTGCCACGTTCCCATTAAGACCAAATCTGTGGCACTTCGTTATGCTTCCATGAAGGCTGGGTGTGTCACGTCCACAAGCAACAAGATTCTCCCAGTGGACGGTGGATCTCTCCTGCTGCTCGGCCACTGCTCTGATTAATGACCTGTTGGCTTAGGTGGACATCCATATCTTCTTTAGACTTTTCAGGTTATGCAATGAACATTACTCTGTGAGATGTTAGAAATCAGAGATATGGTTCGATAACCTAATGTTGCTTCTCCACGACTTCCTCCCTGGCCTGTGTGCTGTGCTCCTCGGTCTTTATTTGTTCTCTAATGTTCTCTAAGAAGCCTCTGAGGCCTTCACAGATCAGCTGCATTTATGTTGATGTTAAATTACACACAAGTGGATTCTGTTCACTAGTTAGGTCTCTTCTGAGGGTGCTTGCTTCATGTGGATTTTATTTAGTGTTTGAGTGAAGGGAACTGAGTACAAAGGCACGTCGCTCATTTTTATTTGTTAAAACACATTTTTACATAAATTCCATTTGAAATTCAGTCATGTGTTGCACTGCAAAAACGGATCTAAAAATAAGTAAAATGTTCTTAAAGTTAGTGTATTTATCCTTGATTTGGGCAGGTAAATAAGATTATCTGCCAATGGAATGAGCATTTTTACCCCTAAAATAAGATAATTAGATATCCTGCACTTGAAATAAGATGATGGAGATGAATTGTTCTTATTTTAAGTGCAAAAATCTTATTCCATTGGCAAATCATCTTATTTACCGGCTCAAATCAAGAACAAATCATTTTAAGAACATTTGACTTATTTCTAGTTCCATTTTTGCAGTGCAACATTTGAGAAAGCTCAGGGGATATAAATAAGTCTGCGCAACAAATTAAAGGTAGCGATCCAGGTAGCTGGAGACACTTACGGGCAGTCGTGTGGGACTGGGAAACCTCAGCGTTCGACAGCAATGTCTGAAGATACTTTATCTCGTTCTGCAGGGCCAGGATTGTCATCACTGAAACACAAAACATTCAAAAGCCTGAAGAAAAGCAGGATTTACCTCAACGACTGTCAGAACACAACGCAGAGATTCATCAGAAGGATGGAAAGTGTGTCACTCACTCTGTTTTGTGCTCTCTTGGTCTTCGCTCTCCAGCTCACTGAGCAGACCCTTCAGTCTCTGCTGCAGCGCTGGGGAGGAAAGCCAAAACGGTGGGGACTGTGTTTAATGGGGACTCGTTTTAGGGCATATGTGATACAAATCCCGCAAACGTTTGACTCTGAGGCAGTAAGTTTCGTTCTGTCAATTCAAAGTACCTGTCATCTCTCCAGTCGTTGCATTGGTATCACTCTGAAGCTCCCTGATTTTATTCTGCAGCTCAATAATCGTTAAGACTGAAACATAAACGTGGAAAGTGTGAGGAAAGTACGACATGAAACCGGGTTTTAAATCAATAAACACCAAAAAAGCAACACCTAGTCTAATCCCTGTTTCATAAATATCCCAGCTATATTCATCAGATGGTACTTTCAAAAGTCAGACTCCGAAGTGCTGTTAGGGCCTCCTAACAGCGGGCTGAAAACTCATCGTGGTATCAAGAATCTGAAACTTTCTGAAGGTCCATCAAGAATGAAGCGAGAGTTTCCTGGCAGTTTTGAACATGCACAGAACTGGAAAGAACCACTCTTTGAAGATCTTTGAATTATTTTCAGGCTTTCAGCCCGGGGGATGCTGTGTGTCCGGCACCTTCCCATCAACACTGCTCCACTGCAACAAAAGGCATCGTATCCAGCAGCTGACACAAACAATCCTCTCCCTCCAGAACAAAAAGCAAAAAACAAAAAAAAAAAAAAATGAAAAATACAAACTACATGCGTCCAGGCTTCTGGTACATAGAGATCGGTATGCACAGAACTACACACCTTCATTTCTTAAATGAGCACACAAAAATATAAGACCAGGATCATTTAGGTGTTGATAAAGCTGCCTGTTTGTAAACCGCCCAGATGGGTGATACGGACTGAAACCTGTTCCCAAGCATCCGAACACATCCCAGCTGACTCACTTATCTGTGGGTTGGGAATCAGTCTTTCTATGTCCTCCGTCTTGCTGTTCAGCTCCTCTTGTTTCTCCCGCAGAAGCCTCTGCAGCCCTGAGAAGAAAAAAAGGAATGGGTAGAAATGTAAATGCCACGGACGTTTATCACAGGTATTTGAACGTCTCAGAACTGGTACAAAAGTATATGCAGATGAATGAATTCATGAAGCATTAGCTGAAGAAACAAGTTGGTCTTCCAAAGCTACACTTAATAAGATAACTCGTACTTACTTGCGATGTCATTTGTATCGGTCGAGGTGGAGATCCTTTCCCTTAGAGCCTTGATTTCATCGTGCAGGTTTAATACAGTCAGAACTGATGCAGACAAACACGAGCGAACAACGGCCGTCACACAGAGAAACTAAGTAGGAGGACATCTTTAAGTCACACCGGAGAGAAGTCGAATAGAAAGTGAAATAATCAACTGACTGAGGGCAGTGTCGGAGTCTCCGCTGTTCTTCAGCTCTGCAATCGTTTGTTCCAGTCTGGCCTTTACCTCTGAGAAAAACAGGCAAGTCCTTTGGATCAGAGAAGTAACCATGACACAACTCTGGGGTTCTTGGTGCTCTCGGGAAATGTACTCACTGTTGTATTGTCCTTGAAGATCAAGGTCTGGCTTACGTGTCTGAGAAAGCAGCTCCTTCAGATCTGTGTTTGGGGGCGGCGAAGGAGGAGGAGAAGGGGGGTCAAAATATCATCAACATCCCAGAAATAACATGGTTCAGACAGACTCACTCTTAATTTCAGTCAGAGCTTTGATGTAGTCTTGTTTGTAGTTGTGAAGGAGGGTCAGAATATCTGTGAGAACGTAGATAAGCGTCAGTGTTGACGGCGAGATGATTCGTTCCTGAATAAGCAGAGAGCCACTCACCCAGTTGTTCGCCCGTTGTCGGCTGCTGCTCTCTCAGCTCCTCCATGATGCTGATGATTTTCATGACTGGTCAAAGAAAAAAATGCACACTTGTCGGCCGGTTACGGTGAACCCGGTGAACATCCGCCGCCTTTCCACCAATACTCACTCAGCTGCGCTGTGGTGTGATCGACATTCTCCAGCTTTTTCTGTAAAATGATCTCTTCTTTCCTCATTACCTCAAGTTCAACTTCCATAGCTGGAAAAAATAAAATAAAAAAACACTCCTTGTATTGCATTTCTACATTTTTAGTTCAAGTAGTTATAAGAGTTGTGAATGATGCAATCCTAGTTGCCAAAATAAATAAATAAATAAATAAATTAGAAAATGCCAAACTTTAAATGTGTTTTATTGGGGCTTTATGTTAACAGACCAACACAAAGTAATGAACAATCATAGGAGTAGAAGGAAAATAGTACATTGTTTCAACTCCGCTACGAACACAAATCTGGGAAGGGCAGCATTATTAAAACATGTAGCACACGTCTGGCTGTTTGCCACGGTGTCGCCGGGAACACAGGAAACGTCACAAGGTGCTTTAGTGAGAGGAGAAAAGGGTGAACCTTTTGGCTAAACTGAAAAAGTTATAAATTTGGGTGGAAAACAAAAACTACACATGACCCTAAACGCACCATCCCCCAACCTGTAATATGCTGGTAGTAGCATCTCGCTGTGGGATGAAGGTTCTCCATCCAGCAGGACAACCATTTAAAAGGTCGTCCGGGGTCGGGATTAAATCTGGCGGTTCCCCCGCAGTACCTCTGCGAGCCCCCTTGGGGTCGCAACCCCCACGTTGAACACGTCGGATCAAAGCAAAGACTGGTCCAAGCACAGTCTATGTATAAATCTCACAGAGGATCTGCAGTGGGACTGAAACATTGCTGTTCAGAGATTCTCTTTCTCAGAAAAATGGATAGAAAGGTCAGTCTGTAGACATGGTGGAGACAAACCCTGAACATCTTGGTGCTGTAACTGCGGCAAAGTGTAGCTCTATAAGATATAGACTCAGGAGGGCTAGTTTCATACATACATATATATATATATATATATATATATATATATATATATATATATATATATATATATATATATATATATATATATATATATATATATATATATATACACACACATACATATATGTATATGTATGAAACTAAATTTGAATATAGAGATTGTATACATTTGTATTCAGCCCTCCTGAGTCTATATCTTATAGAGCTAGACTTTGCTGTATATATATATATATATATATATATATATATATATATATATATATATATATATATATATATATATATATATATATATATATATATAATGTTAACCTCTACAAAAGGTCTTTGTGTTGGTACATCACATAAAATCCCAATAAAGTGCTTTGCCCTGCAGGCCGTTGTGTTGTGCGTGGGCCCATTCACCTGTGATCGTGGGTGTCGTTTTACTTGAAACCAACTTTGACAGGGTGTCCACCTCCCCCTGCAGCCTCAGAATTTCCCGGGCTGGAACATCAGAAAGCGTGTTGGGTCAATGCAAACTTACAACCAGAACCTAAATAGAGACCGTGGAATCGGAGACTCACTGAGGTTCTTGTCATTTTCCCGAGTACTCAGCAGCAGAATTAATTTCCTCAGTTGCTCAGTCTTTTGTCTCAATTGCCTCTCAGCATCTGAAAACCAAAAATACACATACTCAACATATAAAACATATAAAAATGTGATAGAGACAAACATATCTCAAACACAACGTGCGCAGGACTCACTGGAAGTTTCCATTTCGATTCTCTCGGTCAGGACCTTGATCCTTTTGGTGATCGTCCTCAGCTGACTGCGCACAGAAATCATCTCCAGCACTGGCATATCAGTGCCATTGAAGAGAAACACCATGTTATTTCCTGGTAAGTCTTTAATATTTTGAATGAAATAAAGAAAGACTGGCAGACGTAGCGAGACTGCAGAACTGACTGGCAGACAGGGTGGCTTCGTGGCGTTGCAGCTCGCTTAGCTTCCTGTCCAGGATCTCTTGTAGAGCTAAGGGGAATTAAAAAAACAAAGAGAGATAGGATGCGTACTAAATATGTTGTTAAACCTGGATTATTTTTGAACGTTTGAGTCAAAGTGAGAGCAGTTTACCCAGACGTCTGCTGTCAACATTAACAGCATCTTTGCCGCTTAATTCGGTCTGCCGCAGATCCCAGATCTGATGTTGCAGGGAGATTATCTCTAGGACTGAACACAAACAAAAACACGCTTTTAATGCCCCTAACACTGCTTACAAATACATAGTTTTCACAAGCTATGAAAGAAAGTACATGTTTCTCTGCTCAGCTACGAAAACTTTCAAAAGGAGAGAGAGAAAAAAAACTCACTTAACTCCATGCTTTCACTGCTCCTGTTAAGTTTTTCATTCATAGCTTTCAGCTCGGAGGTCTTTGTGTTCAGTTCTTTCTGCAGAGCTGTTCGTAGACATGAGTTCAGAAAGCAGACATCTTCATTCAAATTCCTTCAAAAGGCTTGAGGAAGATTATCAACGTTTTTATTTGTGAACCTTTAAACTTTTTCACATTTCCACCACATACAACAACAAACCTCAATGTATATTTGTTGGGATTTTCTGTGACAGAGTTGTGAACTATTTAGTAAACTGGTTCCATCTGTGTGCATGGTAATTTAATCTCAGTATAAATGCAGCTGGTTTTTTTTAAAGGTCTTGAATGTTTTGTTAGAGAAAATGAATGAACTAACAGCACTGTAAATCATCTAAAAAACGAGGAGCGTAGTCAGACTTCAAATCTACCAAGACACGGATATCCACCTACACTGACAAAGTGGACAAGGGGAAGATTATGAGAGAAGGAGCCAACAGGCCCATAGTGACTCAGAAGGACCTGCAGAGATCCAGAGATCAGATGAGAGAATCTGGTCAAAGTTGATGGGAAGGGGAAAGGAGCTAAATGCAGGACAATTCTGGAGGGAAACCTTTTAGAGGCTGCTATTTTCCAGAGACCGGGGTGGAGGCTCACCTTCTGGCAGGGCAACGAGGACCCTAACAAACACTTTAGATCAAAGCATATTTGTACGTAGGAGTGGCCTAGACAAAGTCTGGAATTAAATAGAATTGAGACTCTGCGACAAGATTTGAAAACTGCTGTTCACACAAACTCTACATCCAATCCGACGGCTCTGGTTATCTCTAAATTTTGTAGAAACACCCCCCTAAAGGACCTGCTGCTTAAAACTGACCCTTTGGTCTCCCTAACTCAGATCTTTTAAAGCACTTTGCAAATCGCTAAATGAAATGCGGTTCTCCTTTTCAGATCTTTTATACATTTAAAAAGCCATGCGTCACTGTCGGTCTTCTTCACAATTATTCATTACGTGGTCTTGGTCAATCACAATAAATCCCAAAACAGAACATAGAGGTTTGCGTTTTGTGGTGTGACAAAGCTCAGCATGCGCATGCTTTCATTCTATCTGACTGTATGAGTAAAGTGGATCATAATAAAATAAAAATACATTTAGCAAAAACCAAAGAAAGCAAAGGAACAACACTGCCCACCTGTTCTCTCGGTCGAATTTCCATTTGAATTAACAGCGGATTCAAACTTCTTGCGCAAAGCTCTCACATCGCTGGTTAGGGCCACAATCTTTAAAACTGCAAGAAGCGTTTTAAAAAAGGTAAGCGTGCACCGTACTGGAAAAACGCAACGATGAATGACTTGGAGAAGTTTAACCCTGTTCGAGGTAGGCTGACCTTGAAACATCTCGCTGTCGATGGCCTCCAGCAGGTGGTTCATCTTGCTCTGCAGCTGGGCGTGATATGCTGTCAGGAAATTGCACAAACACGTGAACATTTTGCTCGATGGAGTCACCGCTACAGATCTGCGCCGAGCCTGTGGCGCAGAGCTTTAAAGCAAAAAAATCTCACAGCCAGCGATGGACGTCATGGCCGAACTGCAGGTGGAGAGCTTCAGCGCCAGCTGCCTGACCTCCCTCCTCAACGCCGAGGCGTCCTCATCTGTGAGGGAACGCGCAGGTTAGAGCAGAACAAAGCTACTGCACTGCAAAAACGGAACTAAACATAAGTTAAATGTTCTTAAAAGCAGTGTATTTATCCTTGATTTGAGCAGGTAAATAAGATGATCTGCCAATAGAATAAGATTTTTGCACTTAAAATAGGAACAATTCATCTCCATCATCTTATTTCAAGTGCAGGATGTCTAATTATCTTATTTTAGGGATCAAAATATTCATTCCATTGGCAGAAAATCTTATTTACCTTCTCAAATCAAGGATAAATACATTAACTTTAAGAACATTTTACGTATTTTTAGAACCGTTTTTGCAGTGTGGAAGCTTTCCCACCCGTGAAGGACCGGCTGTCTACCCACCCAGCTGGCTGTTACGTTGGGTTGTTTCCTGAAGCTGCGTGTTCATGGAAGCCAGCTTTTCCTCCATCTCTGACAAACAAAGAGAGGTCCGTACGCGTGAGTCGGATTGATCAGAACGGGAACCAGCTCGCATCAGAGCTCACTGCTGGACACATTTATAGTCTGGCCTAAACAGAAAGAAGCACTTACCAGCGCATAGTCCCTTGTTAACTGTCTGAAAGAGAATGAAATGGATTGGATTAAAAAAAAGGTCCAAATAAAATTGTACCAAGCGCTCTGACCTTGCGCACGCATTGCTGTGTTCCTGAACACATGGTGAGTGAAAACCATCGTCAAACTCGACCAACAAAGTTGACTCTGATTCTGAACTGCAGCCTTAGTTTTTTTTTTTTTTTTTTTGTTCTTAGCTGGCAGGACTGGGTTGGGTTTTGGCAGCTGTAGCCCGTCTGCTCCCCTATAATACATGATGTGGATTCAGAAATTGTATTCGTTCTAACTTCTTATTGTTCATGCCATCCATTATTTGGGACACTTAGAAAAAGGTGACCTTGCAAAAACTGCACATGTCACCAAAGTTGATGGAACATCAAATGAGAAGCTGGTCAGGAAAGCTGCCAAGAGCTTGACAGGGAGTTAATTCGATTCTCAGCAGGGGACGATAGCCCTCACAGCTTTGGGAGAGAAGCAATAAGTTGCAGTTTGATCAAACCAGAGCTGGAGCACAATTACGTGAGTTATTTTTGGTGCTCAAAACAACACTCTGCATTACTAACGGAACATCGTACCCACAGTGAAACATGGCGATGGCAGCGTCATGGTGTGGGATTACTATTCCTCAGATGTCTCTTTTGGGTGTTTTCGCTGGAAAGCCTGATGTGAGGAAGGATTATCTTTTTCAGCATCACAATGAGCCCCAAAGCCAACATCCAGTTCAACACAGCAATGACTCCACCAGAGGGAACAAAGTTTTGCAACGGCGTGGCTAGAGCTCAGAATAAAATCGGACAGAAAACCCGTGGAATGAGCTTAAGAGGGCGTTGGACAGGAGAGGCCTCACAATCTGATAGATTGGAAGAACTGTTGCAAGACATGAATGTTGAAATTACTGTAAACTAAAATTTGCTTAAAAATACTAGATACTTTTGTCTGTGAATATTTTTTTTCTTTAGGTGGCTTTTAAAGGGATTTCAGGATGTCACCATAGAGATGGAAAATGTTTCAAAATGGCTCATCGCAGTCTCTTTTTTTTCCCCCATTGCATAATCTGGCTTGCTAACAGGGTTGTGTGCTGTTTTTATGTCCACAGTGAATTAACAGTGTTAGAATCAGGGAGGACTCACTGGAATCCCGGGCAGGATATTCGGGTTGCCTCTCTGGAAAACTTCACCCACATTACATGGCACGGCAAACACACAGAAGAATCATCATTAGAAATGCTATTTAATGCACGCTTCTATTTACTGGCAACAGAATGAGAAAGATCAGCTTCTTACCGAGGCCGCCGTCAGCTGCATGGAAGATACAGATGAGAAGGAAGGGAACCCAAACGGAGTCAGGACCTCCAGCCATTCTTCTGTTCCTAAAGATCGATGGTCTTCAGCAGCAGCAACACTATTTATATTGCCACTGGATGACCAATGACATGGGACGTAGCAGGCTTCCCAGAACGGGAGGAGCCTATTGATTCTTACAACCGCAAAAAAGGGTAAAAGTGAAACGGCCGCGCAGTTTGCCTCAAAGTTAAGGTAGAAACACACAGTTGATTTTTCACTGGGTATGAAAAAAGTTCCTTCCCTTTTCGCGAATGTGGAGATGATTTTAAAAATGCAACGAAACACCAGAAAAGATGCGTTAAAAATCCCTTTTTAAACTTTCGCACCTTTTGCAGAGTTCCCACCCCAACCCTCGAAGTATTGTACAGTGCTTTATAAAAAAAAGTATTTATACTAGTTTGACAAATAAAAATCTGGAAAGCGCAGTATGCATACAGGTGCTGGTCATATAATTAGAATATCATGAAAAAGTTGATTTTTTTTTTCAGTAATTCCATTCAAAATGTGAAACTTGTATATTATATTCATTTATTGCACACAGACTGATTTATTTCAAGTGCTTATTTCTTTAATTCTGACTATTATAACTAACAGCTAATGAAAACCCCAAATTCAGCATCTCAGAAAATTAAAACATTGTGAAAAGCGCTTCATGCTCCCTGCTGCTGACTAACGTTATGGAGATGCAGGTTTTATTTCCCAGCAGGACTTGGCACCTGCACACAGTGCCAAAGCTACCAGTACCTGGTTTAAGGACCATGGTATCTATGGGGTATTGGTAAGAGGAAGATGCGATGCACCAGACCTGACAATGCAGAAGAGCTGAAGGCCACAATCAGAGCAACCTGGGCTCTCATAACACCTGAGCAGTGCTGCAGACTGAGCGAGTAATCCAGGGAAAAGGAGCCCCAACTGAGTATTGAGTGCGGTACGTGCTCATACTTTTCATGTTCATACTTTACAGTTGGCCAGCATTTCTGGAAATCCCTTTTTTTTTTCTTTTTTTTTTTTGTATTTGTTTAAAGTAATATTCTAATTTTCTGAAATGCTGAATTTAGGGTTTTTATTAGTTGTCAGTTATAATCATCCAAATTAAAAGAAATAAACACTTGAAATATATCAGTCTATGTTCGATGAATGAACATAATACACAAGTTTCACCTTTTGTATGAAATTACTGAAAGAAAATCTACTTTTCCGTGATATTCTAATTATATGACCAGCACTAGTATATAATAAGCTGTACTGACTTTAGAACCACCGTTTACTCCAGTTTGAAGTCTTGTGGCGTTTGTCTCCACCAGCTTTGCGCCTACACAGTAGATGCCAGGACTTTAAGCGCAGTCAGACTGGATGGAAAACATCTGTAGAGATCGAGTCAAATTTCCTCCATTGCATTTATGTCTGGACTTTGACCGGACCACTAATGGAGCTGATTTATCACAGGAATTATTCACTTCTATCTTCTTTCCCTTCAACTCCGAACATTTTTTGTTTCGTGTCTTTTTGTGCCACCACGACACAGAAACTTTTATCTTGGACTCGTTTGACCAGAGCACCTTCTTCCACCTGTTTGTCCCCTATTAAATGGATTGTGGATGGCTATTCTACTGTGCTGGTCTATCACATACGTAAAATCCCACTAACATCTGCGGTTAAAGTGAAATAAATTGAGAGAAAGTACTACCACCGCAAACACACCGTGAACACGATTTGCAGGTTTTGTGCATTAGTTGTACATCTATTTGTAAATTAAAGAGTTGAAATGTAAGCAAAAATTAAAAGGGGGAGGTGTGTGTGTGGGGGGGGGGGGGGGCAGGGCCAGCAGTAACTGTAGGGTTGGTGTTAGGACTGGGACATGAGTCAGTTAAAGACATATGTGACAATAACCAGGACAGAAACAGCATTAAATACAAAGACTTCCAATGTAGATGTCTCTGCTGGGTAAATATTGTGCTGTTCAGGCAAATCCATGCAGATAGGATAAAGTTTCATCATGGAGGTTGTTCCAGTCTACCCTGTTTATTCCAAGCAAACATTGCAGCAACATCAGACCAGAAATCAAAAAGATTGGCTAAGCAAAATAAAAGGAAAAAAAAAATTGAACTGCTTCTTATTATTTTAAGTGACAAAACAACTTAGGTCACTTTGGTATAACCTAATATAATTTAAAACTCAGCAATGTTTCGGTAAGTAGACGATTCATTTTTCAGTACGACACCAACAATGTGCTTAAGAAGTTCCCATTTAAACTTTTAAGTTGTGCACTTTGTCCACAAATCAATAATACAGATGTTGCTACATTCACTACATGGTATTAGGAAATTCCTGTTCGGTATTTAGTTGGAAAACTTCCCTGAATAACAGAAGGGCTGCTCAAAAGGAGCTCACAAAATAAAACGACTCGCCTAATTACAAGATCGATTAAAGGAATTGGATGGAATAAAAAAAAAAAAACATTGTGAAGCATGAGCAAGAGGGCTTACAAGATAAATGAAGTAAGCCTGCTCTTACACAAATCAAAGGGGGAAAAAGTCACTTACGCTTCATCATTTGCTGTGTTTTGTGTCAGGATGCTTTGCGTGTCTAGGTGTGGCATTCTTACTGAGCCGTGTCGCTAGATGCACGCAACCAAAGCAACCAAAGGCTATAAAAGTACATAGATTGCATGCACAGTTATTATAAAAAGAATTAATTTTAGTGATCAAATGTATATATATATATCTACATATACATATATATCAATTTTCCACTGAGGGGCACAAACAGAGAAGGACTCGCTTAAATGCCTTCCGTGTCCCACTATTTAATGGCTGGCAGAAGAGGGTCCCTGCACAGGGGTTACTGGTCGGTGGGAGCATGCTTTCAAATGTACACTGCAAAAACGGATCTAAAAATAAGTAAAATGTTCTTAAAGTTAGTGTATTTATCCTTGATTTGGGCAGGTAAATAAGATTATCTGCCAATGGAATGAGCATTTTGACCCCTAAAATAAGATAATTAGACATACTGCACTTGAAATAAGATGATTGAGATGAATTGTTCCTATTTTAAGTGCAAAAATCTTATTCCATTGGCAAATCATCTTATTTACCGGCTCAAATCAAGAGCAAATACACTCATTTTAAGAACATTTGACTTATTTCTAGTTCCATTTTTGCAGTGTAAGTGCTTAGTTTGATACAAACTAGCCAGTGATACAGATTTTTACAGTGCGGGGGAATCTCAACACTCTGTAAAACAAAATACCAGTTTTGTTTCTAGGAAAGTAAAATAATCAGCACATGTGTAACGTAGCAGAGCTGTTCAGCTGTTTGCGCTGCAGCTCAGCTACCAGCAGACATGCAGATGAAGCATTAGAGGTCACAACTATGCTGGGGTATATATATATCTGATACATTTCATGAAAAATGTGTTTCTTTTTAAAAAGCTTCACTTGATATATGAGCATCATATCAAGCGGGCCACAAGGCACTGATGCAGTAATTCATGCAACATTGAGACATAACCAAGTACTGAGTGCTGAGGATGACCTTTATTCCTTCCTAAGTCCAATAGTCCAACTGAGGTCTTGACTTTTTAAAACTTCCCTATTTCCTCTGTGAGTCATTGGTGTTTCTCAATCATCTTCTTTGCCTTCTTCTTGTTTTTTGTTTTTTTTTTCATGCTTGGGATTGCGACACAGTGCAGGTTTGTTAACTAACAGTGTCTTTATAGCTTTCCGTGTGCGCTTAGTGTTCCTGCATCTTAGAATCTTGTTATACAGCCATAATTTCCTTATAAACAGCCAGACCTTATCATGCTGGTTTTAAATGTTCTTGATCAATACTTTCTGAAAGTCTTGAATTTTTTTTCCTCTATTCTCTCAACATTTGTTGGTGACTGACTTCCTGTGTGTGGCCTCTGACCCCTGAATTTCCACATTGTGTCACAGTAAATCCTCAAACGTCAATCTTTACTGGGATTTCGTGTGATAAACGAACGCTACACAGTGAATAAGTGAAAGGAGCACGACACATGCTTAAAAAATTCTTCGCATACCCCATTTACTTTGATACCCTTAAATAAATGTCAGTCTAACCAAATTCTGCGAATGCCTATTTAGTTAGAGAAGAAGAATCATCAAGCAGCACCGTGAAGGCCAAAGAACGCAGGTGACAGGACAGGGAAGGAGCTGTAGAAAAATGTAAAGTAGGATTAGAATATCCGAAGTTTACATTTCACAAAGTTCTGATCAATCCGTCACATTAAAATGCAAAGAGCATGGCTACAATTACAAACCTACCAAGACACGATTGTCCATCAAAGCCTACATGCTGGGCATTGGAAGCAGCAATCAAAAGCCAGAAGACCCATAGTTAGCTCAGGTGGGAGAATCAGGCGACGTAACCATTAATCATGCTAGTCAGCAGCTGATGGAGACATTCCCCAAAAGACTTGCAGCTGTAACTGCAGTGAATGTAGTGCCCATTCTGACGGTGTTGCGCTTTTAAAAAGTATTAATAAAGAAACAAGAGAATCAGAGTTTTTTTTTCTTTTGTGTCTGCAGCATGAAAAAACATGAACCTCAAATGGGAATGTTTAAGAATGTAAAAAGGGAAGTTATGGCTTTCTTAGGTGAAATAATAATTATTGGGCTCAATAACTGCACACAATTATTGGGCAGATGTTACGGTAATGTGCAGAATTATTATGCAGCTAAATGAAAAATGCACATTTTCCCATTTAGCATTTTGATTTTCATTTGTTTAATTGGGAATTATACACAAACGTCTTAAAACTCTCCAATAAACATTTGACATAATTTTTTTTTTTTAAATAAATCAGTGACCAATATAGCCGCCCTTCTTTTTGATAAGTGATAAACCTTCCATTCATGGAGTCTACCAGTTTCTTGATGTGAGCACAGCAGCAACCCCGGCCTCCCAGACGCTGTTAAGGGTGCTGGGCTTTTTTCCTTCACTGTAAAGCTACGATTTAAGAACTGCCCTCAAGTTCTGGATTGGGTTAAGGTCAGGTGAGTAAGGTGGGGGGGGGGGGGGGCATGTCACAAGTTTTTCCTCTTTAATGCCTTTACTGGCTAGCCACACAGAGGAGTACTTGGAAGCATGTGACGGAGCATTGCCCTGCATAAAAATCGTTGTCGTTTTGAAAGATGCACTTCTTCCAGACTTCTTCCTGTACCACTGCTTGAAAAAAGTGTCTTTTAAAAACTTGCAGTATGTTTGGGATTTGATTTGGAGCCCATCCTCAACCCAAAACGGTCCAACCAGCTCTTTAATAATACCAGCCCATACCAGGATCCCACCTCCACCTTTCTTACGTATGACTCGAAGTTGAAATCTGGTTACTGATCCGTCCAGCCACGGGCCCGGCCGTCTGGTCCATCAAGAGTCCCTCTCATTTCCTCAGTCCATGAAACCTTTGAGAAATCTGTCTTGAGATATTTCTTGGCTCAGTCTAGATGCTTGAGCTTACAGTATGTGTGTTGTTCAGTGGTGATCGGGTTTCAGCCTCCCTTACATTGGCCTTGTCTCTGAGCACTGAACATCTTGTAAAAACTCCAGATAAGGGCGCAGCTTCACGCTTTATTCCTCTGTAATCCTTGGCAGTTCTTTTGCTCAACACATTTCTTGCAACACTTTTGACTGTTTGCAATAAAACATTTGATCACAGCCCAAAGTCTTAGTCATTTCAAGAGGGCTGCATCCCTCTGAGAGACCTTTGGTAATTTTTGTCTTTTCAGAGTTAGTTAAATTTGTCTTTTTTTGGCCAATTTTGCTTAAACAAGAAGCTGCCATATTACCATGCAGACCTTGATTTAAGATGTTGACCTCCTGAGGCCACAACCTCCCTCAATACACAGATAAACATCACCTGCTATGCTTAAATCCATTCAGCATTCCAGTTTATCCAGCTCAGAATTAGAAAATATGCCTAAAAATTATGCTATGGTTAAAATACTCACTTGTCTATTAATTGTGCACACACTGTATAAGGGGTTAAAATGAATGCCCTTTAAATTTTTTTGGAAAAATGTATTAGACATAAATTTTTTTTCAATTATATTACGTCCATAATAAAAAAAATATGTTGGCGTTAATGATTTTAACTGTGAAGGGCTGATCGGAATAAAACTTTTAGTACTTGGTAGTCGATCTTGATGGAACATGTAGCATAATAAGGTGTCAGACCAGGTTTTCAGTAAATAGCTCTTTTGTAATCAATATAGTTGTTCAAACGTTTCTAAAATATTTATTTTTGAAAATAGCCAACAACAACAGTAATAATAACAAAAATAATAAATCACAGAGGCCTCTCCAGTGGGAGGTGACGTAAACCAATACATTATAGAGGATTGCCTATCATCATCATTATTACTACTACTACTAGCCAGGTCACACTTCAAAAAGAGATTTTTAGGCCCAATGAGTTCTACCTGGATAGATAAAGGTTACATACATAAATACAACTACAACATCAATAATAATAATAATAATAATAATAATAATAATAATAATAATAATAATAATAATAATAATGTGTTATATTTTAATTAGTAATATGATTCAACACAGCTAACTGTCCTTTGTTCTGAAATAGTAACAATATGAATCGACCCTACCTCCAAGCTCATGTTGTTTTAAAGAAAACAGCGCCATCTTCTGGGGCTGTTTTGAAAGTCATATCCTTTCCTAACGTTCAAAACAGTTTATTTTATTTGCAGGTTAACATTCCTACTTTGGTGAAATTTTAGCCTAAACCCGTGCCGCTTGTTCTTGTAAATAATACAAAATATATGTTAACATGCAGGACGCAGATCAAAACAGAACGATGAGACGCCAAACATAGACATCATATACGTAGACGCCCCATTGGATGCTGCCGGCCGCTGGGCCGACGTGCCTACAGGGCGGCCATCTTGGGTCAGACCACAGATCAGACAGCTGCTGTCAGAATGAATAGGAGGCAGCTCAGATCTCATTTTAATCATATGTTCACAGTGATCGTGACCTTTCAGACAGATTACACATATTTATTTAGAACCAAAACTATTTAAACTGAAATCAAACTGGATGAAAAATGTACACGCACTTACATATTTTGCAGTTACATATTAATCTAATATACACACAAATTATACACACATAAATCTCTCTCTCTTTCTTCCTATATATATATATATATATATATATATATATATATATATATATATATATATATATATACTGTATGTATAGGCTATAGACACGATCTACAGACAACAGCACTGATCTACATAGGAGCAAAACTATATACAGACAAGTGAGAGTAGAGCATTTAAAAATTATATATTACAAACTGCAATCTGGGGGGGAAAAAATCTACAAAAAACCTAACGCCTCTTAGAATCAAATACATTACAAAATCATAACAAAAACTGTATAATATTTTACCCCCCCCCCCAAAGGAAAAAAAAATCATGTCTATCCAGTAATTTAGGACCATTTTTTTTTGTTTTTGGTGTTTAATGTACTTTTCTCTACTTCCATCCCTGCTACCCATTAGCACATATTGTGTTTATGCCAGAAAAACTGTGACTGTAAAGCATGAGGATTATCTATCATAAAATCTTATTTATGGAAGGTAATTCCCCAGGATCTGGTTTCTAGTATTCTTTTATTTGCGCACCCATTAGCAGAGTGAAAGTCGGGCTTCCTGGGACGGAGCTCTGGAAGT
The DNA here is from genome assembly GCF_011125445.2 of Fundulus heteroclitus. Classification (NCBI taxonomy): domain Eukaryota; kingdom Metazoa; phylum Chordata; class Actinopteri; order Cyprinodontiformes; family Fundulidae; genus Fundulus; species Fundulus heteroclitus. The sequence continues at coordinate 9,754,235 of NC_046366.1, forward strand.
TTGCTTACTTTCAATACAAAATCTAAATTATTTATTAAGTTAGACAATAATTTAATTCATTCAACTGGGCCCATATAGCCCCTAAAGAGGTGACCTTTTCAGTCAGTTGATTTATCTGGAAATCGGGTGAGAATTCATCGGATTCAGAGTGTCTGAAAACATAAAGTACATTTTCCTGAATTGACTTGTATTCTGTCTGACTGCAGATTGGTCTGACCTAAGATGGCCGCTCTGTCGGCACGCCTCTCAACCGAGGACGGGGCGTCTACGTATTCATGTCTGTGACGCCAAACGCCAGCTGTTACAATGTTATTTAATTTCTGTAAATTCTTGTTTAATGTTATGATAAACTATGAATATCCATCATGTATAATAATAATAATAAAAAAAATAAACATGAAGTAAATGTCATAAGATTCTCGCGTTTCCCCTGCGCCTTTACGACAGCTTCTCGCGACATCTTCATTTGCGGACTTGTTACCCAACCTTTTCTCGCGATATTTACAGAGGCCGACTGTGCGATAACAGTTTGCCGTGGAGCTTGTGATAAACACAGAGCCGCCGTGAATCCACACTTCCAGTTGCTCTCGTTCTCCAACAGGCGTTAGACAAACCTGATCAGCCACTCTTCCCCGCAAGGTAAGCCTTTGTTTTCACTGAAACACAACAGCTTATATAGTGCTCCATTTATATTGTGCATTTAGAGTAATATACACGGAATTAGGCTACAAATGTAATTTACCTTTATCTCTTGAAAATCTCAGTATATCTATTGTGTTTTGGTCTACAACTAATATGGTTTATTTTATGCCTTCGCTTCTAATCACTGTCCTCAGCTGTTTATCCCCAGCAGAAAAACGATGAGGATCAGAATAGGTTAGTTTCACAGGAAAGGGGAAACCTGTAAAATGTGGATTTCACTAAGGGGGATATCTAAAAATGACATAAATGTCTTAAAATGTTCCTCAAGAATCAAATGAGAAATAAGTCCAAAATATAAAGTTTATTAAGTAGTGCTTATTTAGTTGTATAATACCAATATTCTCCTTTTTACTTTGCTTACATACTTTCTTATGATATTATGATATAGGCAAGTTGGCTTTACACATTGTTAGCCCTACGTTTAGCGTTGCTGACTAATGGTGTCTGGGCCTGAAGTAATTTTATAAGGCAGACTTCCAGTGAACTCTAGACAGTCAGCTGCAGCAGAGCTGCGTGGCAGTTATGCAACTTTTCCCAGCTGCCGCCTATCCTATCTGAACTTTATCTGATCACATTTTTCATGGTTCTCAAACTACGGTCTTTGGCTGTACTGAGAAAACGAAAATCACAACAACTTGTTATAAAGTAAGTGTGAAGTTAATGCATCACTGTACGCTGAACTGTAAGGTAGGGCTAAAACACACCTAAAACAGCCTAAAGCAGGAATTGTTTAAGCAGCTCGATCTTTGCTTGAACGAAAAACTACTCCACAGATAATTGCAGAGCAGAACATTTTGGGAAGGCCATGTAGAAAACGAAGTGGTTGACAGTGAACCAGGAAAAAGTGGCCTAGCACAATATATTTGAATGTCATTCAAAAGTTAGTCTATTTTGGGAATTGGAAACATATATGTATTAATTACACTCTGGTCAATCGAAAAATAGATTTTTAACACAGAAATGTAATGTTAAGACCTTACAAAACCAGAAGGAGGATTGCTAGTTTGAAACTTACTCAACCGACAGATTTCTAAAGGCAGCAGCAGATTGCTAAATAACTTAGTTGTTCACCAAGCATATCACTAGAGTGGAAGGAAAATGTTCTTACTTGGCTGAAGGAGGAGAAAAAGGACTAAACTGCTGTCTGGAGGTCCAAAGTTCTCTTTTCTGATGAGAGTAAACTTTGTCTTTTGTTTGAAAATCAATGCCTCAGACGTTGGGGAAGGACAGAAGCTGCTTGGAGCCCAGAGAGAACTTCCCATAATCAGTGATGATTAGGGAAGCCATGTCTGCTGTCGGTCCAACGCATTTTATCACATCCACAGTCAACAGAGCCATCTACCAGGAGATCTTAAGGCTGAGTTATACTCGCACGTCGGGGTGTCGCGCAGGTATTTGCGGACAGCCACCAAGCCCATAGAAGCTCTGTTCTCCAAATACAGTACTCAAGGGGGCAGTACTCAACATAACCAGTAGAAATGCGGTAAACAAGAGAAGAAACAGTTGACCCACACACCCAGAATGTTGCAGTATCGTATGCAATCATGAAGAACAGTTGGTGTGTTTATGGCAGCCAAACAGAAATAAACTAAGGGTCAGAGACGTAGAAGAAGATGGTATAATCACTCGTTGCATAAAGACGTGAAGACGCGAAGATGGGGAATACAGCCTGTCTGTACAGGCCAAAGGCATGTCTTTTAATGAAAGGTTTAAAAAACACTTTGCTTTACTAAATACAAGCTTTTACATATGGTGAGTTGTTGTTTTAGACTTGAATTGCGCTGCAAGTGATGAAAACAGAAGTCAAAAAATCCTTGTATATACCCACAAACTTGGCCAATAAACTCATCCTGGAAAGTGTGCCGATATTAAGTGTATAGCATTCAACAAAGTTGTGCTGCTTGAAACTTCTGTGCCATTTGATGCCAGTACAGACAAACTTGCTTGTAGAGGGCTCCTTTGAATTCCCCCATTTTGAATTAAACATGCATGTGCGGTGCGTACAAAAATTCAGAGGAGCACGACCTCGCGTGTTCAATGCGTCGAGTATTAACCTAGCTGTAGAGCTCTTTTATGCCAAAGCTACAAAAAGCTGGCCCAGTGACCATACGGTGGTACTGTTCATGATAGGCTAGCAAACTGTCCTAACCTAAACCCCATGGAGAATCTATGGAGTATTGTCAAGAGGACACATGTTGTGTTCCATTTACTTTGGAAAATGAAAATAGGAGCTAGGACTGAGGTAACCCCAAGTAAAAAGCATTCCAGCTAAAGCTATAGAAACACTTTTCGTTATACTGGGTGAAATGGTCCTTCCATCCTGAGAGTAGTCAATACATTATGTATTCAGAAAAAGGAGCAGATAAAAGTTAGATCTCTGAAAGCTGCAGGCCTGTAAAACTCTGACCAATCCCTGCCGATCGGTCCGAACAGCAGCGATTGGTCAGTGCATTGGTCCTGCACATGCCGCCCTCCCTCGAGTTCCGGGGGGTATCATCTTATCTATTGGCTGTCCCACATGGCAATCATTCTGACTCGCTCACGTGACGCCAGTGTGCACGTTCCTTGTCAGTTTCCGCTAGCTGGATGCACATGGTTAGCTTCGGTTCTAGCTAGCTCCGCTTCTCTCACTGTATACTTTAAAAAGCGCTTAGAGTCACAAGTAGCGAACCGGATGCACGTTTATGAGAAGAAGAGGCAGGTCTCAGTAGAAAGAAATTAGACCAGAGTGGATTCGAGAGATTTTTCTATGTGATCTCCATGAGGAGGGGAAGAGCCGGTAAGACTGCCTTGCGCATCATGCGCAGTTATGCAAAGAGGAACTTACATTACAGTTCCGGGAAAATCGCAGACTCTACCTTTTAATACAGTCGGAGATGTCATAATTCCAATATAAACACCAAAAGGTTCGGATTCTAATATAGCGACGGTTGTTTAGTTCGTGGTACCTCTTATAAACATCCTTTAAAGCTGTATTTTTTACATGCAAACACCCATTTTTATTTGTTCAGTTCAGAGGTGCAGCTGCTACTGGTAACATCGAGCTTAGACGCACTCTTACATCTGTGTCTTGTAAAATAAACATGTTTTATCACAGCTTACTGTTGTTGATGCCAAGGAGCAGCCATGTTGGATCCGACAATCGGCATTAACATTTTTTTTTTCCAACTTTCCGAGAAAAAGTCCGACCACGGCTACCGCTACAGTTGATTTTTCCGATCGCAAGTAGGGATTCCCGATTTCCGACTGCAAATGAAATCTAACATAAAAACACTAAATGTGCTGTTTTTTTCCGAAACGCTCATTACCACAGTGGTGCAGGAGAAAACCCTTGTGTTCACTGAGATGGTTTGAGAACCACTGGCTGATGTTGATGATTTACCTCCTCCAGGCAACGATGTCCCTCTCTGGCTGGGTGTGTGTGGTTACTGGTGCCTCCAGGGGCATCGGCAGGGGAATAGCGCTGCAGCTGTCTGAGGCCGGCGCTACCGTTTACATCACAGGACGGCAGGAGAAGACCCTCAAACAAACTGCGGCAGAGGTCAAATTTAAAGCCTTCTTTACCTTAAAGGAAATCAGGAGATAATTTATACAAACCAAGCTTGTGCACAATACTTGAGCTTTCGGTTTTGACCCCGTTGTTCTTGCCCGACACCTTTATTCTCGATGTAGGTGACCGAGAGAGGTGGCAAGTGCGTTCCAGCGGTCTGTGATTCCACTAAAGACGAAGACATTAAGGCCCTTTTTGAGAGAATCAAAGGAGAGCAGGATGGCAGACTGGACCTGTTGGTGAACAATGCCTACGCTGGCGTACAGGTTTGCATCACTGAGACACCCTCATGAAACAGTTCTTGGAACAGATTTGAAAAACCAACTTGTGACATTAAAAGGAAGGAAAGATGCAAACAATTGTGTGTCGACCTCAACTTGTGATTCCAGGATATCTTTGACAATATGGGTAAGAAGTTCTGGGAAACGGATCCATCTATTTGGGATTCTATCAACAACACAGGCCTGAGGTACTGTTATCTTTTGAGCGCTCTAAATCGTTACTCCCCCTCCCCGAGTGTTGCCATGCCTGGTGGCTATTCCCTTCTGATCAGCTTTAAAAGTTGTTATTGAGTTAATTTCACCAGCCAACAGTGTTAGTAAAAGATAAAATGAATGAAGATGTCCTCACATTATTGTTCTGTTGTTTTTTTTAGGGGACACTACTTTTTCTCAGTTTATGGGTCCCGCTTGATGGTGGCCCAAGGCCGCGGGTTGATAGTAACAATTTCATCCATGGGTGGGCTGCATTACCTCTTCAGCGTGCCGTACGGGGTTGGAAAAGCCGCCGTAAGTTGTTCCACTCGATTGGCTTTGCCATCCATGTTTGATATCGATATCCACGGTTGGTCTTACGTCTCGTCGGTGTCATTTGTCTTGTTTTGTGTGTTTCCAGTGTGACAGGCTGGCCGCAGACATGGCGGTTGAGCTGAAGAGCAGAGGAGTGACCTCCGTCAGCCTGTGGCCGGGACCGGTCCAAACAGAGCTCGTGTCGCAGTTAATAATCCAGAAAGAGGCACCGCAGGGTTTGAATCCCAAGGTAGGCAGCTTTTTAAACAGCCAGCCTGTTTGGGTAACCTGTCAATGGTAACTTGTATCCTCATTGTTGACTTTGTTTTTCCTCAGTTTCAGGAAGTGTTTTCCAATGGGGAAACCACAGAACTAAGCGGAAAGTGCATAGTCAGCCTGGCTAATGGTAAATCTTACAATATGTCATCATCGCCAAAATGTGTTGGTAACATTTTCACTTGTTTTTTTTTTTTTATCTGTAAAAGTTGTTAACACTAGAGAAACTTAATTCTATAGAACCTGATGTTGTTAACATTGGGAAGAGTTTGCTACTGAGAGAGCCTCTGTTCCCACAGTGAATAGATATAGAGTTTACTTTATTTCAGCGTCACAGTGAGTCCACAAATACACCCAGATCGACAGAAGAACGGCTTCTCAGGAGGAAAAGTAAATGTGTCGGCATGGCCTAATCAAAGGCAAGAGCTAAACCTATCCACGAGGATCTGCTGTGGCCCAGAGATGTCCTCATAATCTGGTGGATCTTGAGAACTTGGCAAGACAGAGAGGGCAAACATTGCCCAGTCAGGGTGTGTGTTGCTGATAGATTCCTGCCAAAAATAGACTGAATGTTGCAATGAAATCAGAAGTATTGGTTTAGGTGCCTTCATGCCTATCCAAGCAGGTTATTCACTGTGTTTTTATATATTCCCCCAAATGGATTTTTTGGTTTGTTTTTCAGTTTAATTGTACAGGACATATTGTTGTTGTTTTTTTTAAAGCGGTAGAAAAGGGTTGGAAATTACTTATTGTAATCTATATTTTAAGTCTGAAAAATATGAAAAAGAATCTACACTCTTAATGTCTAAGCCTTCTTTAACTTCGGTTTCTCCTTTTGTCTGATAGACAAAAATCTGATGTCACTGACTGGGAAGGTGCTCATGACGTGCGACCTGGCCAGACGCTACGGCATTAAAGATGTTGACGGTAATATAGCCTTTCTTCTCACTATTAAAACTCAGTGAAAAGCCATACAACCGTAACCACCAGCTTAGTATTCTAAAAGTTGTTCTGTCAGGTTGGATGCAAAGATTACAGATATTACTAGGGGGACTATCTTGTACATTAGATACCTTAAACCCAGCAGGTTTCAAAGATCTACCTACAACAAACAGAATTGTAATTAAAAAAAGTCATGTTCTTATTGCTCATCAGCGTCATTTGCAGTTGTTCAAAGGGAAAAATGTTGTCTTTTTTTCTTTTCTTTTTTTCAGGGCGGGATGTAATGGATTTCACTTCCCTAAAATTCCTCCTGACCCAGGTCCCGTACCTCTCCTGGCTGTCAGCAGTGGTCCCGTCATTTCTTCGCCTGCCTCGCTTTATCCTCACTCTGGCTAATGGCCGCTTCTAACCGTTTCCACCATCACTCCTCGCAGTGCAGCACCGTAAACTACAGTTGTAATGTCAGTATTTTCAGGAAACGGACCATTACTGAATCACTAGAGGAACGGCAAGAATTTACGTTCCCTACTTTTTGGAAGAAGCGGTCTTTATGCGATCAGATCAGAGATAAGGATAGTATTCGGTGTTGCACACGTGCTTGAGTTGCATCAAGGAAGGTCCACGATGAAGAATGTTTCATATAAGCACTAATATCAGCCAAAGATGAACCCTCATGATGTGATTTTAACAGTAAGTTTCTATTATTCTGTACAGTTAAAAAAATACATTTAAAGGCCTTTTTTGCACTAACCATTAACTATATTGCACTGCATTAGTATAGTCATTTAAAAAAAAGATGGGAACTGCAGCTCTTGGGTTTTAGTCATGAGCTCCTAATCACGTTTAAAGGACAAAAACACGAAGCTTAATTAGCCATAATTAGTGACCCTTTGTCCACACAGTGATAAAATATCCATTTCTTAAAAAAGAAGAAGCTAACTTTACCTGTGAAGTCCAGCTAGCAGCTGAAAAAACAGAATGATTTTACATTGAATATAAAGTTCTAGTGGGTTTTGTTTAGCTGGCACTGACTCATTGTTTCTGCTTTTATTGTTTAAAAAAAAAAACGTGTAAGTGTAGGCGTGTTGCCAGTGTTCGAGGGCCTGTTTTTCTGGCAGGATTTTCATTCATACCATCAGCCTTATTGCCCCCTGAGAGGACCTTCAGGCAGATGTGCAGCTATAGATCAGCCAGTAGGAACACCCTCTGTCATCGGTGGTGGACTGCCACCTCATGGCCTTTATGTCTTACCGGTTAAAACTGGGACCACGATAAACCAGTAGACAATATTCTGTCATTTCTGCTTGTTTTCTACTTTCCTACACATCTAATGTATTTTTCCAACTAACGTTCCGTTCAATAAAGGATTGTTTATGTCTTGCTGTTTACTTGTCTTAAGTCATTTTTGCAAAAGTATAGAGTTCATAAGGGGTAGTCATGAGCCTCCAGTTATAGCGACTAAGTAAAGCAGCTACCTGAACATATAATAAATGCAGGATGAGAGATTTGGGACTGCTTACTGATTTTAAAAAACAAACAAACTTTGACACCAGAGATTTTCATGTTTGTAAGTCTGGTGCCGTTTGGTTTGCCATAGGACCGCATAGCATTTTGTTAATGGTACTGCATCTTTTGCTGTGAAGGCAAGCCTGGAATTTCCCAATTGGACATTATATTTGGAATAGCAAACAGGCTTAAATCAGAGGCAAACGGACATTAAGTCTGTTTGCTGTTGCGATGACCTGGATATTGACCTGGGGAATTATTTAAATTGTGGATTTATTCTCTGAACAAAAGGGGTTTTGAAACAATCTAAATGCCAGTGAACCATTTAAACCATTGACCGCTGATGAAAAAGCTGGAGAGTTATAGTGTTACATAAACAGTAGTACGAGTATGCGCAGATATCCAGTGTTGATTCAGATTAACTGAAGGTTATCTGCAGTGTACAACAAGGGTTTGTACTGAGTCCGAAACGTTTTTTATATCTTGCATATGCTGTATGTGTCACATATTGTATTAAAGAGTCCATCCATCCATTTTCTGATGTGCTTATCCCTCATGGGGTCGCGAGGGGTTGCTGGTGCCTATCTCCAGCTTTCAATGGGCAGGAGGCGGGGTACACCCTGCACAGGTCACCAGTCTGTCGCAGGGTATTAAAGAGTCAAATATTCTTATTTGCATATGATGCAAAATTTTTCTGTGGTAAGTATTTGAAACAGCTATTGTACAGTAGAATATAAACAGTTTTAAAAAAGGGGTTTACATGAATAAATTAGCAGCAAATGTAATATAGCAAATGTGTAATATCTAGTAAAATGCAAATAGCAAAAAAAAAAAAAAAAAAAAGCCTTGTTTTGTAATGAATATTTTCAGAAGGTCTCTTGGGATTGAAAATTGATCATAAATTGTATTGGAAGCCTCATATTAACAATAAATTATCGTATAACTAAGTCAAACGTTCCAGAAATTGGACATATAACTTAGAAGAAAAAGAACACTACATGTCACGCTGTAATCACTCCTTATATCTAACAGACGGTTGGGGATGGTGACTGCTCGCTCATGTCGATTAAAAGGGAATATCTCCTTTCCGCTGTTGCCACATACATGCTTAGTTAGCAGATCGCTACAAAGTGACTCAATGCAACTGGATGGGTTTCTTTAGAACGCAAACTTCTTTTTACCAATCAACATAAAGCGGGATTTCAAAGCGTTGGTTTATAACTAGGATCAAATAGATATGAAAACGACTTTGAATCTGTTTTACACAATTGTATTGGATAGACTAAATAGTTCCTTATATAAAGTGAATGTTTTTGTTTTATGTAGGGCCTTGAGATCAGAATCAGATATACTTTAATAATCCCAGAGGGAAATAACTGCTGTTCTTTGTGAAATGTCTCATACATGAGCAAGAATGGGGCGATACATCTAAAGTTAACTCTAAACCACTTTAAATACAATGAAAGGAAGTTGTAAGAATTATACATGGTTCTGGTACTATGGTGCATTTTATGAAATATCGATTAAATTGCAAGCCTTATATTTCAGTGACGAGTGGAACTTGGTGATGTGCTGATAATGTAAGAATATACTGTACATACAATAAAAACACTATAAAACTGAATACGGCAGTTATTTGAAAATACGAGCTTAGAGAAAACTTTGCCTTAACATAAGTAAGTCAAGATAACTATTTAAAAAGTTAGAACTGACGAGCAATTAAGGCAGCCTTGTTCACGATGTAAATTTTAAAAGATGTACAAAAAAGGTGCTAAATAAATTTACCAATGACGTTAGACTATCAGTGATAGATTTACTCCCAGTAGTTATATTTATTAGTACTATATCCCTGCTGGTGTTTAATCTGTTCTGTTATAAAAGCAAGTGCATTGTTTTAAAAAAAAGTGTAGTTACAGGCTAAATTAACACCTGCTCATTTATATTTGTTCTACAAATATAAATGACAAAATCCTGATATATTTCCCAGCCCTGGTCAGAGAATATTGTGTGGTGTCTGAGAACACTGATGCTGCAGTAGAAGGGAACAATGGCCGCTTCACAAGAGTTCTTGTCTTGCCCAGAGTGAACCACTTATTCGCTCCGTGCTGAGAATGTATATTTCTACTGCTGAATCCTAAATGTTGAGTTTCACTGTAGCAAGTGAGGTCTGCAGTGCTTCAGGTGTTGCTTTGTGTCCTCCTTGATGAGTCATTGTCTTTCTGGATGAGTCATTGTCTTCTAGTGGTTTTGGTAGTTCAAACACTGATAGGAAAGTTTTATTTTGTTTTTTTTTTCTTTCTTTTTTTCTATTTGTGAATACTGGCTCTTGCTGAAGTTCACTGGATTCCCAAAGGTTTCCAAACTCATAGTTGTCATTTTCTTTCTTCTGACAGACAGGTGTGTGGTTAGGGGTGTAAATCACCGGCTATACCCCGACACGATGTTATATCAATTTGTTTGGAGACGACACGATATTGGCCGATATCACGACGTCTTTTACGATTTCCTATCAAATGCGATCGATATGATGCGATATCATCTGCCCACGTAACATAAACATTTACATTGTTATCAACTCACAAAGAAACAAATATGATTTGACCATTTTTATTTCTAAGCTCTTACATGTATCAGGCAATTCAAATCAAAAGCAGCATTCTTCTAATTTTTAAAATATCAGTAGATCACCTAATCATTATAGTCTCATGCCTCAATTTCTAAACAAAGGGTGTATCTTAAAAATTATGAAATGGATCAATGTAATTGGATCATTAATCACTAAATCGATGATGATCGATGTATTGTTACACCCCTGGGTATGGTGTCTTGCCCTTTATTCTGTTTTAATTTGCTATATTTTAATCATGTAAAGCACTTTGCATTGTCCCTGAACTGAATTGTGCTATATAAATAAATTTGCCTTGCCTTTGAGCTCCTGCTTTAAGTTGTCAGGCAGGTTCCATTTAAGTGATTTCTGAGAGTTTTATTATTGTATATCGTAATCAGGCATGATGTGGCAGGTGAAACTGAATATACGCTTTCTGCAGAAACTACAGAAAATCGGTAAATGCATATGGAATATTGGCCGATATCACGACGTCTTTTACGATTTCCTATCAAATGCGATCGATATGATGCGATATCATCTGCCCACGTAACATAAACATTTACATTGTTATCAACTCACAAAGAAACAAATATGATTTGACCATTTTTATTTCTAAGCTCTTATATGTATCAGGCGTTTAAATCAAAAGCAGCATTCTTCTAAATTTTAAAATATCAGTAGATCACCTAATCATTATAGTCTCATGCCTCAATTTCTAAATAAAGGGTGTATCTTAAAAATTATGAAATGGATCAATGTAATAGGATCATTAATCACTAAATCGATGATGATCGATGTATTGTTACACCCCTAGGTATGGTGTCTTGCCCTTTGAGTTCCTGCTTTAAGTTGTCAGGCAGGTTCCATTTAAGTGATTTCTGAGTGGTTTATTATTGTATATTATAATCAGGTGTGGATGTGGCAGGTGAAACTGAATTTACGCTTTCTGCAGAAACTACAGAAAATCGGTAAATGCACCATTTAAAAAGGAAGAGATTATGTCTTCACATAGAGCCAAGGTTGTTGTTTTTTTACTTTAACACAATACTATATGATTATAGTTTTTATTTTTTTTTTTTCATCTGACACAGAAAACGCAAATACAAAGAAAAGTGGGCGAATGCACTGCTTTTAGAAAAGTTCTCCCAAAACATTTCAACTCGTAAAGAGGTCTCCAGTAATAGACGTCTCTCCCTCTCCGTGTCAGCCCGGCTCTCTGATGCCACCGTGGGGCGCAGCCGGCTGGCTGGCATTGGATCTCTGCAGCGGATTTATCCCACCCAGCCCCTCCAATCCAGGCCCCGCTCGTCCAGACTGACACACCCACCCAGCCATCGGTGACGGGGGGGGGAGGAGGGCCGTGCGGGGCCTTCCGGGCTTCCTGTCCCTCCTCAGCTCCGCCTCCGCCTCGCGTCGCTTCGGCCGGACAGGGGGAAACACTTCCCAGTTAAAGAACAAAAGCAGCGACGGACCGAGCGGAGGGGGAGGAACGAAGGCCAACTCACACCCAGCCTTTTAATCTCCCGAGTTGGATATTTGCGTCCCCTTGGCGAGATTGAACTCCTGCGACGGGAGGAGGGGGGGGAAAACAAACTTGGCTGCGTCGCATCTCGGGATCCTGACCGTAATCCGTCGAGGTGCTCGGCGAAAAGCAGCCAGGGGGGGTCAGCCACATAGATGGACGGCATTGTTTGCTCGCTCGGCGCCTCAAACTTCGGCCGTGTGTCCGCCGAGCAGTGACTTTGTCCGGGTTACGCGTCGTCGGCACGGAGCCCGTCCATCTAAGTGGAGGTGGAGGGGGTTTATTTCGGCAATTTCGGTAAGTTTATTTTTGTGTTTCGCTGAAGCGTGTCTGGCGGCGAAGTGCGCCTGTGCAGTGTGAAGCGTTTTAGTTAGTACGCCACAAAGGGAGAGAGAGAGAGGAGAGAGAGAGGGGAGGGGGTGCACACTGGACCGCTATTGTTACTGGCCCCGTGGTGGTCAACTTTCCCAGCTTTGTATCGAGCCCGACGACACGAACCCTCGCTCGGTCTGCCGTGTCACGGAAAGGCGTCGAAACCGGGGAGGGGGGGCTTGTTCTCACCGTGCGGGGTTTAAGTGTGTCACCAGTGACTAACGCCACGGTCTGTGACCTAATGCCTGCCTCACTCACAAACACTGCGGCCCCGTGGGCAGCCGTGGCGTGACCTTTTACTAAATGCGCAACACTGCTTTTCTTTTCTTTTTTTTTTTTCTTCCAAATTCATGACCCTACTGCTAAAAAAAAAAAAAAAGTTTCAGAGTAGCAGTTCCGGTCAACGCGTGGCTCTGAAACGTCACATTTGGATAGTTACTCTGGAGTTTCCAGTGGCGCGAGCTGGTAAAAAAAAAAAACGCTGACTCAAAACTTTTCCTTCACCAGCTCCTCTTAACAGTTGCTATGGCTGAACACCTGTTGATTGATGACAAAATATGCAGACATTTAATGTTTTTTTTTGTTGTTGTTGTTGTGTGTTTTTATTTTCTCTTGGCGTAGCTAGGAGTCTGACTAATCCTTCTCCTTCTGCAGGTTTGTGTTGCCACATCTTTCCCCGTGGAGAGGCCTTTTCGTCTCCCAGGACTGAGAACTTTGCAAGTGAAACGGAGCCTGACCAGCTTGGGTGAGAAGGCAGACAGTGATGGATTCCTTCTAGATTTTCGCTCCCTGTGCTCCCACTCAGCCCCCCCCCTTGGCTGGAGCAAAACAAAAGTCATTCACCAGGCTCTGGGGGAGGGGAGGGGAGAGTGCGCCCGGACACGGCATACGACTAGCTTCATTGAGAGTTTAGAATAAGTAGGGGAACAGAGGGGAGGGGAGGTTTGTAGTTGTCAGATAATTGACTTTGACAATGAAAGAAGAACAGAGAGTTAAGGAAACGGTCTATTTTCCTGAACACATTGTCCTCTGGCCTGACGTTATCTTTTAAAATGACAGCATGAAGAGACGACTCCAAAAAAACCACAACCCAACCATATCTCCGTTTGTCTTTCCAGATGGCGGAACATATTTTGATTGCCGACATGGCGTCGTACACCGACCGCAACGGCAGGGACAGACTGCTTCTGGACCCGGACGAGCCCTTTGAGGTGGTTATAACCGGGACGGAGAGCGACGAGGGGCCAGAGGCCAAGCGCCCTTCCAAGAAACTGCGGCACTCCCGCGGCTCGGCGGAAAGCACGGCCGGCGGCGTGGCTAGTTTCACCACCAACCATAACTCGGTGGTGTGCCTGCCCCTGGTCTCGGAGGGGCTCAAGCTCGTGTGGACCCAGTCGGATCAGACCCGGGAGCTGGACTCCATCCCGGAACTTGTCCACGCCTTCAACTTGTTCCCCTACCCGTCCTCCAAAGAGGTCAGCACGCTGGCTAGGGAGTGCGTGTTGCCCCTGGACAAGGTTAAAGTGTGGTTCATGGTGCAGAGGATTAAGTACGGCATCAGCTGGTCTTCGGAGGAGATCGAGGAGACGAGGAGGAAGCTGACCGTGCCGGAGCTTTGTGAGGACTCGGCCGAGACGAGCAAAGACGCTTTGAAAGGCGGCAGCAAACACTACGACGAGTTGGTGATCGTGGATAGGGACAGCGGCGAGGAGGAGTGTCACCTCATTAGTTTTGTGCCTGAGACGCCGAAGGCAAAGTGCGAGTCCCCGGCGTCGCCGAAACCTACCGCCCCCTGTTTCAGGTCCTGTCTCCCGCCGCCCCAGGATTCGTATTTCTACCGCTCACCGGCACACGCTCCCACGGCCACGGCGGCCGAGGTCTCCCCGGACCTCACGGAGTGCCCGTCGCAGCAGTACCGCCACGGGCGCTACAAAAAGTCCAAAGCCCAGCTCGCCGCCCTGCGCAAAAGCTTCCTGAGGGAGAACTGGCCCGCAGAGCCCGAGCTGAAGCGCCTGCAGGAGGAAACGGGCCTGAGCCGCAACGACATCCGCAAATGGTTCAGCGACAGTCGGTACCAGCTACGGGTCGGCCGGGGCAGCCTGGCGGCGGCGCAGACCTTTTCTCACCAGGCCGCTGTTGGGAGTAAACACGAAGCGCAGCCTCAGACTCAGCCCCTTCCTCTCACCAGCCCAAAACCCCGTCAGGTCAACGGGGTGAAGCCCCACGACGGCGGCCGCAGCAACGGGATCAGAAACTCCCATTTCTTTCAGACTTTTCTGTCCAACAGCCTGGAAGCGTTCGGGGAGAAGCTCCAGGAGACGCAAGCGCCTGAAGTCGTGGAGGAGCTCTCCGGAGACGGGGACGCCTTCAAGGAGGAGGAGCTACCCGAAGAGGAGCCGCTACAGTTGACCACGACCTGCAAGGTCGAGCCGGACGTCGTGGAGTTGAGATCTTCTCCCTGCTCCTCCCCCCCTCCTCCCACGCTCACCCCGCCGCTCGCCGCCCCCTCTCACAAACCGCTCTCACACAGAATCCGCACGTCAAAGAAGTCTCTGCATTCGGCCAAGTCCTGTCCCTCGCTGGCGCCCGCGTGCTTCTCGGGCGCGTCCACGTCCACGTCCCCCGCCCTGACTCCCGCGGGACGTCCCAGGAAGACGAAGGAGCAGTTGGACGTGTTGAAGCAGCACTTCCTGAAGTCCCAGTGGCCCACGAGCGAGGAGTACACCGAGCTCGTCACGCTCACCGGTCTGCCCAGGGCAGACGTCATCCAGTGGTTCGGCGACACGCGCTACGCCGTCAAGAACGGCCAGCTGCGCTGGGTGAAGGGCGTCCGCGAGCAGTTCCTGGCGGAGCTCGCCGCCCAGCAAGGCGCCGCCGGTTTGTCCAACGGGACGGCGGCCTCCGCTCGTGGCGGGGGAGGGCGCAAGCGGAAACTAAGCCGGGCGAGCACAGATTCTCCTGATATCCAGCCCCTGGTGTCGTATTACCTCACAACAGGCACACTAAACGAAAAAGACCTTGACCTGCTATGCAAGAAATCAAGAATGAGCTATCAGCAAGTGAGAGATTGGTTTGCCACTCAGGAGGTGGGAGAGACTGACGAGGAAATTGTGGTGACTTAGGGCCTCTACTGAAACACTTCTCTATAACACAACAGGTGGGATCATTGCTGTGACCTATGTCGTTTTAATTAAGGCAGGTTTGTAAAAAAAAAAAAAAAAAATCCAGTCTTCCCTGAACAGGCCCAAAGCGAGGTTTGTGTATTTTTTTTTTTTTATATATATATAGATATGCTGCATTTCCTGTTTATTCTAATATATTTAGATCTGAACTATATTTCTACTGGCTCTGTTGCTGTAAACACAACAGTAACCTCTACACTGGTTTGCTCTATTTGTGAACTCTGTGTTCAGATATCACTACAGTTGTGATGATTTTTTTTTGTTTTGTTATATTTGTAGCAGTATGACGTGAACAGGTAACTAGCTGTTTATCCAGATGAAATCTCTACACTGACAAACCTATTGACTGATCATTGTAATCATTCCTTTCTGGCATATATATATATATATATATATATATATATATATATATATATATATATATATATATATATATATATATATATATATATATATATATATATATATATATATATATACTTTTTTTGTGAAAAGCACACTGGACTTGCTCTTAATAATAAAACATCTAGCACTTTGGTTTTCCAACCTGCTGCCCTTATGCTAATGAAGTCCTGATATGTCTCAATCTAAACTTCCTCCCCTGTAGAACTTGATCATGGTTAAAACGGAATAGAGCATCTCATGTATCATGTTTGTGTGTTTTCTGAAACATTTCCTATAATTGCTCTGGCCACTCTGCTGAAATGCTTTCCTTACCATTTGAATAGTTTGCTTTCCGTTTGCATTCCACGGCGTCTCTCTCTCTAAAGGTAAAGGATGCAGCACCCACATCATTATACAGACGCCAGAACTGCTGCTTTAGACATTTTGTTTTTCTCTCTCTACGTTTGGCGTCTCGATAGGCATAGTGTCTAGTTTTTAAAACGTAGCCGGGCTACAGGGGACAGAAGTTGGGTTTTTGCAAGTCGTAGAAGCAAAAAAAAAAAAAAAAAAAAAAGAACCACAATCCAAAGAATGGTAAGATTTCACCCTTTTTTTTCCCCACAGAGTGACAGAACAATAAAACCAGGTGAGAAGTTCACGTACAGCTGAGAATCTTGAAAGTAGTACTTGTTGACTTTAGAAATCGACGTCGGCTTTAATCGGCGTTTTAGCCCTTTGGAAATGTTCGGCCGGAGGTCGAGCGACCAGAAACTTGACAAAGCGGGGTCTGTGTGTGTGTGTGTGAGAATGTTTTTTTTTTTTTTGTTTGTTTTTTTGCCCTCCTGTTCTTTATGAGAAGGTAATGTCAAAGTCTACACGTGTAAACTCTTCAGTTTGTTTTCCCGGTTTGAAAAGAGAAAATCTCCTTTGCACAATTGTATCACTGGAAACTAGTAAATGGTTAGTCATCATAATCAATTGTACAAAGTTGTTGTTTTTTTCTGTGTGTGTGTGTGTGTGTGTTATGAATGCAGACGTGTAATACATTTCTCTTGTGTACATTTTGTTCTGAAATTATTCTATAAAATGATTTCCACTTTGACCTGGTTTTAATTTGTGCTTCAAGGAGAGTACCAACAATCTAGGTAAAGTTAAGACATTTTAATTCATGTGAACAATGAGGCAAGGTCTTTCAACATTGGAGGGAGGGGGGACTTTCTTTACAAAGACTGAAAAAGTATTTGTTTAATTGGCCGTTGTTCTGGCTCGGCTGAATGAATCACTAATGGTTTCATGCGTATCGACGACGTTCCCATCCAGAGGAGAATTGGTCATTGTCTGGTCGACTGGTGAGAGAGTCCATTCATAAATGGGAACTGGAAACCAGGGGTCTGGGTTCTGGGGACGACACAAACCAACGCACTCGTTTCTGGGGTGGCACCATGTGACACGGGGGTTAAAGGCTAGAAGAAGCTCCTGAGAAGTTAATCACCTTGTAGGAGTGTGGAAAGATGGTGGTGTCCCTTAACAGAAAGAGATGGACAAATTAAATCTGTTTGAATTTCTATAATCCAAGATGATTTAGCATTCTTTGACAACTTGAATGTTTTCAAGTTGCACTCACTGAATTCATGAAGGGTGCTGCGGCTGGACATGGAAGCGATGGATCCAGGAGTCTGATAAAAGGGAAACGGAGCCAAAGCCCTCCGTGTTTTATGCAACGGTGGAATCAAAGTGAGAGTATTTGTAAGCTTGTGAGTGAATCCACACTTACGTTGAGTGAAATACCTCGATCTCTGGCCCACCTCTCAGACTCTGCTGAGCCTACATGACTGGAATGTGTTGCGAAGTGTTACACAGGCGCATCTCAGCAATCGCAATATCGTGAAAAGTTACTGAATTACATTCAAATAAAAAAAAAAAAACTTGAAAATCAATGGATTAATTACACGGTGACATGTTCCAATTTGAGTTTTACCGATGGTTATGACTTCAGATTTCAACCTGTTTGAATATTGCGCAATATTACCTGTTAGCCGGCTAAAATGTTTGTTTTAAAGTAAGCCCAGGCTACTTTAATAACAGCCGTTAGCTCGTCTGCGTGGTTCTGGGTCATCTGCCTTGTCAGTCTTACACCAGACTTTGATTTCTCTAATGAAATGTTACATTTCATTTGACTTTTCTGCTTGTCTGACACTAAGGAGGGGTTTAATAAAAGGCCTTCAACAGTTCTAGCCATGTTCTGGACAAACACACACGCATGTGTGTGTGGCTCTTGAAGCTCTGACTCCGGCTGCAGTCCACATCTTATAAGTGCCCTCCACATGAATGGGATCTGTTTTTACAATCCTCTCCAGGCTGCGGTAATTCCTTTTGTTAGGCCACTTTTTTGTACCGCGCTCTTTCCTTCCACTCAACTTGCCATTAATACACTTGGACCCGGCGCTCTGTGAGCAGCCGGTTTCTTCAGCAATGACCTTTTACGGCTCAGCCTCCTTGTGGGCTGCGTCAGTGGCTGCTGGACGACTATCGGTGAATCTGTTTTCCACATGATTGTAGAGACCAGAACAGGACATTTCCATGTCAAAAAAATAAATAAATCTAGTGATCTTATACATAGTATTCTAATTTTGTGAGCAATTGAATTATGGGTTTATTTTCTGTAAGCCATAATCATCGGGAATAATTACTTAAATTATATTCAATTCAAAACTAATAATTTAAAGACAAATTAAATAAATGACATTTTCAATGATATTGTAATCTATTGACCTGTGCCTGAATGGAAAAAAAACAAGCATTGTAAAAAAAAAAAAAAAAAAAAAAAGCTCAATTTCTTTTTTTAACTCATCTCAGAAAGGGAAACCCGTACAGATTTGTTGCACACAGTGAATTATGGGGTCTGCAATAATGTACAATGACAAACTAGTAGAATTCCTTTTAATTTTGATCATTACAGCTTACAGCTAATGAAAACCCAAATTCAGTGTGTCAGAAAATTATAACACTGCATAAGATTAATAAAAAAAAGAGATTTGTAACAGAAATGTTAAGCTTCTGAAAAGTAGTTTCATTTCTATTCTCTGAGTAGTTGGCTGGGCCTCCTTTTGAAGGGGAACTGTGTCTTTTGTTGCCTCGGTGCAATATTGTGTTCAGGGTAAGTCTTTTTGTAAGTCTGTATATTGCTATATTCCTAAATGTATTTTTAGAATGAACATAAGACTCCAAAATGTGGAGATTCTCCGTGTCTTGATTCTCTGACTCCTTGCGGAGTTCCCTGCCAAATTCTTGATTCTTGCTTATGCTTGTAAATCCTCTGCAGGCTGCAGTTATTCTTGCTGCTGGTGAACCTTTTCTACCACAGGTTTTGCTTCCACTCAACCTTCCATGAATATGCCTGGACACAGCTTCTCCTGCAGTGACCTTTCGTGGCTTACCCTCCTCGTGGAGTGAGGGGGGGGGGTGTCAGCGACTGTCTTGTGGACATCTGTCCACTCAGCAGTCTTCCCCATGGTGGCGTAGCCTGCTGACCCAGACTGAAAGCCCATTTAGAGCCTCAGGGAACCTTTGCGGGTGCTATAGCTTAATTAGCTGATTAGGCTGGGACGGTTATCAATATCAAGTTTTTCCACAATATCATAATTTTCTGAGACTGAATTTTGAGTTTTACATTTTCTGTGGCCATAACGATCAAGATTACAAAAAATAAAGGCATGAAATATTTCATCCTGTGTAATTAGCCTGTTCAATATGCAAATTAAATTTTCTGAAATGAGACAATTTGGACCTTTTTCACAACATTAAAAATGTTTCGAGATGTTCCTGTGAAACAAGGAAGAACGAGCTTACCTCACAGACCTTGAACGAGGGGTAACTGTAAAAAAATAAAAATAAAAATCATCCCTCCACTTAAAAAACTGACCAAACTAAAAAGGTTGCAGAAAATCGCGGCGTGAATCGGTGTATTTACCCGGCGAGGTAACGGCGACCGGCAGCGAGACCCTCTGCGTCCTGCGGTTGAGAAAAGATTACAGAATGATCAGGCGTCTGACCTGCTACAGCTGGACATCGTGCACGCGGAGGCTTTTACCCGTTAGTCTGAAACTGTCCAGGAGAAACCTGCGGCGCACAGGAACACTACATTGTGTTAAAGGCTCTACAGAGAGACGGAAAGCTTTCGGGTTATTTGTTTTTTTACACCTGCCCTCCTTTGAGAGAGCGGCTTTTTCAGCTCGGCCGTTTCCCTTCGCAGCTCCAGCAGCTGCCTCTTCATCGCGCCGTCGTGTCTCTCCAGCTCCGACAGCTGCTCCTTCAGCTCGTCCTTCTCTCTTTTCAGCTCCGACAGTTGCCTTGCGAGAAGAGGGGGCGCGAGGGGAAAAAAATCACAGCGGCGGTTCTCGGCCTTCTCTGTTTGGCGCGTAAAACGCTGAGATCACCTGTAGCTCTGCTCGGAAACCTCCTTCAGGCGCCTCTCCAGCTCGCAGGATTTGTTCCTAAAGTGGACCGTGACTCTCTCCGTCTGCTTCTGCTGGAAAGCGGCAATCTGCGGAGCGCGGGGAACACGTCGGTGATGGCGACCGTACCCCCTAAACCGCCTGATCTGATGCAGACAGATGCACCGATGAGACAGACCTGGGATATGTTGGCCATCCTCGACTGAATGAGTTTGACGGGGTCCATGAAGAACACTTTTTCCTGTGGCTTCATCTGACAAGTAGAAGAAATGCTTTGCTCTATGAGGACGGATGGTGCCCGTCTGTAACTTGCGATGAAAAAGTCAAACTCACCAACCTCAGCGGTGATGGGCAGGTAGCTGCAGCTTGCCCCACACACTCTGCACTGCTCTGTGTGGGGGAGAAAGAGCAAAGACAGGAGAAAGCAAACATCAGGGAGTCGATCTGCTGACACCTCTGGGTGCTAAGTGGAAGAAAAGCGGCTTGATTGAGCAAAATAACTCACTTGACTTAATGCAAGCTTCGCAGCAGATGTGGCCACAGCTGGACACAGCAAACTTTGACCCGCCTTTCTTGAAGCACTGGTTGCAGTGGAACCAGTCCATCTTTCCCGTTGGGGGGGGGGGGGTCCTGTAGTAATAAATGAACAGATATTATAGCCAGGCTAAAAAATGCTATGCGGATGTGTCTGTCTCCACCACTGAGCTATATAATACACTGGAGTGCTGATTTGGCCGAAAAACTGAAGTCACCGGCCGCCATGTTGCTACTCCCTACTCTCACAGAATCCCATAGGATTTGGTTGCAACAACAAGCAGTTTTCTGGCTGTGTGAAAACGTTTCACAGGTAATTTTACAGTCAGTGGATGTACTAACACTATCAACTACTAGGAAATTAGGTGCTGAAATATTTTACATGTTATTTATATTAAATATATATATATATATAAGTATGTGTATATGTATATATATGTATACACATATGTAAATATATGTTTTTGTATATTGTTATTTATATATTTATAAATGTTAAACATATATATTTAAATGAATAAAATGCTAAATATTTCAGCACATGACTTTCTCAGTACTTGATATTTTTAGAACATAACATAAAACTATATGGCATTTGACATTTTAAAAGTTTTAAGCTCCCCCTGAACATGAGAAAATCCTCGTTATTCGATGCTGTAGCGCACATATTCCCTAGTTACTGGAGGAAAATAGGGAGTACCAATATGGCGGCTTCAAAGCGACTCGTTCTAACAGCGGGCTATTAGCACTCCAGTGTATAATATAGCTCAGTGGTCTCCACCCCCCCCCCCGAATAAATTTATGTCTTCGGTGTAAACTATTGTCTTGCGGCCTGAAACAATAAACATTAAAAAAAATTGTGCCTGTTAAAATTGAGAAATGTTCAACAAGGCAAAAGTTATTTGAATCAAATGTTTATTTTATTTTATTTGCGTTCCAGAAATCAGGGACGGACATCGGCAGAGAAATTATTGGTAAACAGCTTACGGGTAAAAAATATTAGATTTTTTTCTAAGCCACTAAAAATAAAAACAAGTCAGAATCAAAAGGTTAGTTTAGTGAAGTGCTAAGCGTTGGTCTATCACAATTTTCTTTAAATTATCATGCACCACATAGTTGTCACGTTTATTTGTGTGATTTTATTGCACACAGTGACCTGAACATTTATTCATCATCCTCCCTTAGCATTTTCAACTATCTTTGCCCATTCCTCAAGGCTACTCTGCTCCACCTCCTACATGTTGGATGGTTTTCTCTTGTGAACAGTGATCTTCAAGTCTAACTACAGATTCTCAATTGTATTGTGGTCTGAACTTTGACTAGGCCCTTCCAACACACAATTGTTTCCCCTCAACCTACTCAAGTGTTGCTTTAACAGGACGCTTTGGGTCGTTGTCCTGCTGGAAGGTGAACCGCCACCCCAATCTCAAATCACTGACTGACACCATCCATGTTTCCCTTGGTTCTGACAAGTTTTCCAGCCTGTGCTGCTGAAAAACATCCCCACAGCATGATGCTGCCACCACCATGTTTCATAGAGGGGATGGTGTTTTTAGCTCGATGTCAGGGATAAACAACCGTGTCCCTGGCTTGCTTGGAGAGTTTCTTGATCTTCATGGTCTGATGCCACTTCCTTAATGGTTTTGCAGCCTTTTGGGCCTCGCAGAAAAGGTGTTTATAGTGACATGGTCAACAGAAAAAGTTATGAAAAAAAAAAAATTAATAGCGCCCCCTTGAGTCCAAATACCGTGGTCGCAGAATGGTGTACCAACACAGGTTTACAATCACCTACATCCAGACCTGGCTATCCTAGAGTTAATAAAACCCTAAAAGAATACATTTATTTTAAAGGTTTAAGGAAGATTCACGATTAAATTGGTCGACTGAAACCAAATTACAGCCCATCAGTCTGGATTAGGGGCTCATTAGCAGCTTCCCTGTAGTTCCAGAGGACGTTACCAGCTCGGAGCGGGCAGTAAGCTAGTTAACTAGTTAGCTTAAAACATTTGGAATGTTTTAGTGGGAAAGCAGAAGAAAAAAAAAATCAGAACAGCGGTTTCTAGTAGCTGAAGAAGATATTTTACTTCCCACATTACCTTTCGTTGTGGAGTATTTTCTACTCCCCCTCTAAACTCGGCGATTCAAATTGAAGTTTCCGCCTCGCAGGTCGCTTACTCCGCTGTGATTGGTCAAAGTGACGGATGACGAAAGAGCGATTCAAGGCTAAAGATGTGCAGCAGACGTCACGTACGCATTAGGTGTCTAAATGTGTGCAAGTCAATGTGAATCCATTTCTTTGTTCCTTGTTGACTCATGCAGGTGATAGTAAATAGTTTTATCTGTGAGAAGTTACAACTTTGTAACAATACATGTACAAATCACTAATTTACGAGTACGAATCTACAATCCCCAAAGAAGCCATTACACACATTCCAGTTGGTGGCGGTAGTTTACCTAAAAATTGTTCCATTAAAGAAGACAGGTTAAATCTGATGTCACATCTCATTACTGCCACCAACTGGTAAGCAATATAACAGTTTCAGGGATTTTAGATTTTTACTTGAATTGTTGCAATTTGAATTCACAAATACAAGTCTTAAATTTATTCATGTTTGACTTACATTTACAAGTCAAGATGGCTTGACGGTTTTACCCCATGTTACTCTTCATTTTGAATATTGATAATGTATAGTTTTTGTTTTTTTTACAGTTGTCTTTTTGAGCAGGGGATGTTTGTGTTACACCACTCAATTTTACATGGGCATTTTTTTTTAACAAAATAGCTAGAATGTTGATCCAAAAAAAAAAAAAAAAAAAAAAAAAAAAATTCCCCACTACCGACATAAACAACGGCCAATTGAGGGCGTTGTTTTGTCCTTGTGTCTCTGGTGAGTGTTTAAGCTTTCCTGTCATTCTTCTACACCGACACCCAGCAACATCTTTGGAAAATCAGAGTCGGTGCCTCCATTATATGCAGCAAACCATAACATTTCATACAGTGGCAGCTCAGGTAACCTTTTTAAAAAATAAATAAAAGCCCACATAAAGTATTTCAAGTGTAAAGAGTTTAATAACAGCTTTCATAGAAACAACTCGAGTTACAGCCAGATGATCCTCTTCCACAAGATCTTAGGCCAAGTCCGTAATGGTAAGTGGTCCAATCACCGCCTTCTGGACCAAACCATTCCCTAAAGAAATTTTGTATTAGTAGAAAAATGGTATTATAGCCAGAATGTGCAACGTTCATACCTGCTCCTGGACTCCTTGCTTTTCTGCTCCGACAGGTGGAGTCGCAGCAGTCACACAAACTGCTGTACATGGGGTTGTCCAGCAACACCCAGCTGTATGAAACAAGCAGCACATTTAAACACAGGCCTCATGACATCAGCTGAAGCTTAGCATGAGTCTTGTTTGTTTTTTTACCCATGATCTTTCACATAGTGGCATGCCTTCTTTGTCTCATCAAGACCATTGGGATCCCAAGCAACCATTGTGCAGTGGATGTATACCTAAAGAGGAAAAGTCTGTAAACTTCCTTTCACAGCCAACAGTGATGGGGGCACACATATACACACACACTTTACCTCTTGAGCTCCTCCAAACTTAAAGGCTTGAAGCAAAAGCTGAACCACTGAGGTCTCCAGCCTCTGCTCAAATCTTGAGCGGGAAGTCTTACTGTCCACAAGACACCTGTAAAGGTGGAAGGAGAGTCAGTGCTTTGTCGTTTTAAGTCCTCCATTATACAGACACAGCTGAAATACCCCTTATTGGTGATTATGGTATACACGTCAACAGCAAGCTGGAGATCTGGTGTGGTGGCAGCAACACATTCTTCAAGAAGCACCAGCAAGGGTTGATGGGTCACTTGCTCCACCCTGGCCATGATGGGGATCATAGAACCCAGGGCAAAGACGGGAGACTCAGCAGGGCCTGAAAAGTCAGCTGCAGCCAGAAACCCATCGTTCAGTTGTACTGAGAGATGATCACCTTCAATGTAGAAATTAGACACTTACCATTCATGAGGTCAATGTGGAATACCAAGTCCTCTACCCCATATGTAGAAAACACTGGATCATAGACCCTTGGGGACCAGTCTTTGGGCCTGGATAGATTTGTTCAGCAAGTTTAGTACCAAGAGCCGGTCATTTTAAGAACCCGTTCACCCAACTCTTACCTCTGATAAGAACAGACCACTGGGAGAGAGAAGGGAAGCACATAAGAGTCAGGAGATGACGTGTAGAACAGGTCATTTGTGTAGTTCAGCTCATTCCCAGAAACCTGCAGGAGAAGTTATTCAAAAAAAAAAAAAAAAAAAAAAAAAATGTAGTGCAAGAAAGTTTGGTGTCCTTTTGGCTAGGTAGCACCCACTCACAAGTCTCCTGAAGTTGCAGTCACTGAGGTCCACGCTGAAGACCACCTCTCTGGGCGTGAAGCTGGTGGGGAGGCAGCTGCCAAGACGGAACAGTGACGGATCAGCCTGGGATCTGCTGTCCGTCCAAACTAGCGTCATGTAATCCGGCCCACAGTCCAGTTTCGTATCTGTAAAGAACAAAAGATCAGTGTCCTAACGTGACGTTAAATGGAAAAAAAAAAAAAAAAAACTATTTGAAAAACAACATCAAATCCTTACCTGCAGCAGTCAACCCGAAGGCCACCAACCAGAAAAGGACCACACAATGCAAAGAGGAAGCCATGGTGACTGAATACTGAGTAGCTGCCCCAGCACTGCTTTTATTCTCCCTGACTGGTGAGGCTCAATCAAGGAAACGATCTTCACCTGATGGCTGTCAGCAACAGTCACACGAGGACCTTTAATTGGCTTAATTGCAGCTAGGCTTCGTTTAAAACCTCCCAATAGATGCAAATGATCAGATGATAGCTTTATAGGATTCAAAAGAAAGTCAGAGAAATGGGGATAGCAGAAGGAAGCAGAAGAGAGGAAACCGTTATTTCAAGACTTAGATTTGGACATACAGGATTAAATAATACACTGTTCACAATAGGGAAACATATGTCATGTAATGTGATTATTGTGACCAGACGAACAGTAAACATGTGTGATGTGTTGTAAAAGATGAAGAAGAAAGAAGGAATTTGGTCAGGGACCTTATAAGGAGAAAGTTAATTTGATGTGGTAGATATTCGCAGAAAAATAATAAAATTTATCAATATTATGTTACTATTTATAAAGAATTAGAATATTTAGTATTTGTAAATTAAATCATGGATATAAATTAAGTATCTTAGATATTCTGACCACATACCAGTTGGTGGCGGTAATGCACACCGAAAAGATGTTTGCCAACCGCCAATAAACGCAACAAAAAAAGAAGGACATATGATTAGATGTTTCACTTTATGGAAATGAAAAATAGAGGGAAGCACATAGACATTATATACGTAGACGCCTCGTTGGGCGGGTTCTGCCTATGCTGGGGATGCATCAGAGAGTCCGCCATGTTGAATGTGGCAAATCTGCAGTTAGACTGAGTCACTTGAACAGTATCAAAAGGATTTTAATCTCAGAATATACTTTATATTTGTAATATTTTTATTTTTGCAATATTACAAGTTTATTTTCGTATTCCTTTAGCTTCATTCTCCTGACTTTTTACTCATCCATCCATTCATCCATTTTCTGATCCGCTTAATCCCTCATGGGGTCGCAGGGGGTGCTGGTGCCTATCTCCAGCGTTCACCGGGTGAGAGGCGGGAGACTTTAAACTCATAAAGAATAAAAATTATTATTTTACTAAATTACTAAACTGGCCCTATTACTCCAGGACTGAAATAGCTCTGCAAACTGTGACTATTCTGGAAATGTCCCCCCTTAATTTTCATAATGACGGTTTTCCTCATACTATTACCACTTTTGTCTTTTTTTACTTTATTGTCCTGGGACTTTTTTTTCTCATATTAGTAAGTTTCTCTTTAATACACCCCCAAAACATCTGTTCTTAATCTGTGACTATACCAGAACTTAAAAGGTTCACATGTGACACGGTTTTATGAAATAATGAAGCTGCAATGTTTAGATTTAACCAATTGACTTTTATATTCATAAAACACACACACACACATAGATAGATAGATAGATAGATAGATAGATAGATAGATAGATAGATAGATAGATAGATAGAAAATGGTTGGTACATTTCCTTGCAGCACAGAAAAGAGGCATCTTCTCTGATCGACGTTCACTACAACAGAACTTAACTTCTTTCTGCCACATACAATATGGCGGTGACGTTGACGTATGAACCCGTGCCCAATGAGGTGTCTACGTATATGATGTCTATGGGGAAGCACACATATGTGTGTTGCACCTTCATGTATGACATCCCCTTCACAGAGGTCTGCTGTTGCTGTAACCATTCTGCAGGCGCTACATAAGGAATTAAGACCAGAAAAATTATCATAGATGGAGGTTCTAAAGCTGTCTTGGGCAATATTGCATATTGCATAGGTTTTTTTTTCTCATATTGTTTTATAAATTGGCCGCTGTCTTCTTTTATTAACTTGAATATTTAGTTGGTTTTGTGTACAAAATGTATGCATTTTTCACCTGAATATGTTGTATTATCAAATAATAAATGCACTTTCTTTTCCTTTTTACCTTTCTGATAAGTATTTTCTGTTTAGCTTTAGAACTAAACATTAAATGAGCTTTTTATTCATATTACTTGTATCCTGTCCAGGCCAGCTGACAGCGTTGCCAGGGCCCGGGACAACACAGTCCTTTTGCAGCCGTCTGTCTGCTCTCTGACCAGGCAGCCAGACCCTCCATCTGCCCTGTGACTGTTTTCTGTGGTGGGCAAGGAGCAACTTTGGGTCTACCATCGGAGGTTAAGCTCTCTGCCAATTTATTGGTTTATCGAATCGTGTTTTAAAAGGATTCAGGCTAGTTTAGTGTTCCTATATTAGAAATACTTTGAGCTCTGGGCTCCTGTCCATAATTTAATGATCAAAACACCAATTCTGCCCCCCCCCTTTTTTTTTTCTTGGCTCGGTATAGCTGACCCATTTCCTCCCTTGCCACCAAGAGTAATCCTGTCTTTTTGCCACTGTTACACCCGCACTATATATGTATTTCTAAAGGATTCTGAAAACTAAAATGTAAGGGGAAAAAAGTCTGGTTTCCATGATATGAAATTTAAAATTTTAGCTACATATACCAACTTCCTGCTCTCCTTATAGCTTTTTATTATTATTAGGAAACTAAAAAATATGTTTATTTAGAAAACAAAAGAAAAGACATCTGACGGCTGGACTTGACAATGTAATTGTCTCAAAGTCGATCAGTGTAACCACTTGGGATTTTGAGGAATGTGATTCCACTTGATCAAGTACCTGTTCAAATGAATCGGGGGAACATGAACTGGGGGATGCATCTACATTGGGTCTCTCTGGATAGTCCAGCTTCCTCCCACAGTCCAAAAGCATTATTAAATGGCTGTCAGGGATGTGTATGTGTGGTTGTCCTGTGATGAATTGGCTAAATATCCAGCTGGACTCACCTGGTGAGGGAACCAGAGTGTTTTCTTCCCAATAGAACCTCCTTTATTACAATTAATTGGTTTGCTGAAACAAAAACTGGATCCTCACCCTTAGCATTGCAGTTTTATATATATAAAAAAAGCATGGCATCTCTTTCCTGCAAAAATTTTATTTGGACTTTATTAGATGAAAATGTAGAGAATGTCTCATTGCTGAAATAATAGTCCAATCTTGACTCGAACACAAAACCATTCAGCTAAAAACAAAGTTACCCGCTATCGCTATGAGATGGATATTTTAGACTTTGCGGTATAAAAGTCATTATCCAATTGTTTTGAGTTTCAGTTGGGCTGCACAGCATCCTCTGTAAAGATACCAGTTTTAGAGATGAACAGCTCTTACTGCTAGTTTATTCAGACATTACCTGGATCATTATCACACACCTCTGCAGCTCTTCTGCTGATAAGACATTTTTCCTTCTTAAACTTGCAAACATATTCATTTTTCTAACTCCTTTTTATTGTGCGCCTTACAATAGATGCCATAACTTAATGAGCAATGTTATAAACACTGAAAAACAAATCCTTATTCTAAATGGTTAGCAGTATTAAGCTTCTTTGAACACATTTAAACACTTCCAGAAGAGGTACAAATCACAACTTGGTTTTACAGGTACATCATATTCCAATTGTTTATATTTAGAAAAATGGAAAATAAACTTCATTCACAAAGTGAAATATTTAGTCTTAGAATTTTTAAAATGGCTTACAGAAAATTAAAATGCCACATTGGATTATTATTATTTTATTTTTTTTATTAAATAGACATGTTAAGCCTCTGAAAAGTGTTAATTTCTCAGCTCTTTAAACCTGGTTGGTCTCATTTTGCAGGGATTACTTCAATACAGCGTGGCATAGGTCAGCCTGTGGTTCTGAGGGGTAAAGGAAGCCCATATTGCTTTGATAGCAGCCTTCAGGTCATCTGCATTGTTAGGTCTGTCTCATCTTCAGTCAGGCCTGTAGCACCATGGTCACTTAACCAGCCTTTGGTACCAAGTTCTACTGGAAGATTAATACTCCTTTATAAAGCTGGTCAATAGGAGCATGGAACACCAACTTCCTGCTAGATGGCTACAACTATACACCTCAGAAAACCAGCAGACATGGTACCCCAAATCATGATGGTTCAAACTCCATTCTGGACATCAAGCAATGGATTCTGTGCTACTCCACTTTGATTTTCAAAGTAAAGCAAAACTTTAAATAGGCCAATTCTTTTGAATGCATCATTTGAACCATGTGTGCCGATTAGTCTGCGCAAACTGGCTCATAATGCCAGTCCACTTCTTTTGAAGCCCCCCCAAAAATTTCATTCTCTCAAGGCTGCAGTCATCCAGTTCCACTTTTCATTCCCTTCAAGTGTTCAATACAGCATCCAGGCTTCTGTTGCAGTGGCCTTTTAAGCCACCTTCATGTTGCATGGGTGGGGGTACAACTGTCTTTTGGAAATCTGGCTAGTCTGTCAAAAAAAAAAAAAAAAAAAAAAAAAAAGTTTGTCTGAGCCATAAAAATACAGGAAGAGAGGCTTTAAATCTTTAACTGCAGTCAACCTACATACATGATCTTTAAGCTATCCTTCTGAGCTATTGCGTGCATTTAGACAGTGCCACCCCCAACGTCAAGACAAAAGTCAGAATTAGGATAAACAAGGTTTATTCAAGTGTACAGCCATCCCTTACAAACATTCCTTTCCAAATTCAGTCCTCGAGCTTGACTGAGGGTTCAAAGTCTCGTAAATCAGTTCCACGGGCTGCAGCCTGGCAGTAAGCTTCAACTTCGATTGGCCCTTTCCTGCAAATGGGGAGACAAGTTAGTTCAGCCAGACGCATTGTCCCAGTGTTGGCTAGTTGGGTGTGCGGCTCACCTGTGGGCCAGCTGCAGCAGTCTCTGCCTTCAGTGTTGAGGCTGGCTGGTCGACTATGATGATGGGTCCCAACACAGAATTGTAGTGCCTGCTGTTAGACTCTGAGATAAAACCAAAAATCAGGAAACTAGTAAATATTTAGGCCGCTGCATAGGAGAATAAGGACTGTCCATGGGAGTACAAAAATAAATAAAGATACCCTCGACAGCTGCTCTTTTGGTACGAGGGTTACAGGAAGCATCACAGCATTTGCAGAGGAAGCTCCGGGCAGAGTCATCAAGCATCTCCCACCTGATGAGCAGAATAGTTTTGGGCACATTTCACCAATTTATGAGCTTTGTCACCTTGAAGAGTCCCTTTACATTGATTTATCTGAAAGCCACATTACCTTCCATCTTTCACATGGCAAGCCTTCTTACGTTGATCAAGATAATCGCCATCCCAGACAATCAGATTGCAGTGAATGTACACCTGAGAACCACAAAATAAGTCAGTTCGCCAAAAAAAAAAAAAAAAAAAAAAAAAAAAAAAAAAAAAAAAAAATTATATCTATATATTAGTTCAACTCTAGACCAACCTCTCCTCCCATCCCGAACTTGAATGACTGGAGGTAGAGAATAATGGCAGATGAGTGGTACCGAGGAAGGAACAGTGAGCTTCCCCTTTTACTTTCCAGAAGACACCTAGTAGTCAAAAAACACAAGTCAGCAACAAGTCCAGAGATTCATTTAGCAGAAATGAACTGGTTCCTACCCATGATTGCCAATGATGGGATAGACTTGGCTATTAGGTTGCAGCTCTGGCGTAGAGGCTGCTACACACTCATCCATTAGCAACACCAGGGGCTGATGGGACTTCTGCTCCACTGCCGCCCAGATCGGCATGAATGAACCGAGGGGAATCACGTTAGTCTTTGAGACGCCAGTTAATTGCTCTTTGGAGGGATTGGGAAAAATAAAAAAATAAATAAAATAAAAAAATTTAAATCAGTTGCCCCAGAATCTATCCATGATGTCATGTAACAGGACAACTCACCATTGAGGAGCTCCATGTGGAAGACCAACTTACTGTGTCCCTCAGAAATGGCCGATCCAGGATTAAGGAACTGGGGCACTTTTCCTTCAGGTCTGAAACAGGTTAAATTTAGCACATTTTGAATTTTTAAGCATGGTGAAATCAAAGCGATCACACCTACCGTTTCTGGACACATTGGATAGGATATGTGAAGATGGCCGGCTTTGGTTTTGCTTGTGGCCTAAAGCTCAGCTGGTTTTGATAAATGACATTTTTCCCTTTCAGCTGCGGAGAAGTTAAAAAAATAATTATGAAAATGAGGAAAACATAATGGGCTTACTGAGACGTCACACAATGAAAACACTTTACCTGTTTGGTAAACTTGCAGTCATACAACTTATAATTAAAACGTGCTTCGCCCTCTCCGTTTGGTAGGACTTTCCACGCAGACGGCATGCAGTTTCCGAGGAAGAACCGAGCGGCGTAAGGCACAAACTGGGGGGCTACCCTCCATGTGATTCGCACAGAGTCTTTGGCACAGACCACGTTGATATCTGCAGACATAGTTCCAAGATTAGGTTACAAACACATACCATAACAATCAGACCTCTCCATAGACATGTACAAATACCTGGATCAGCCACCGCTGTGGCCAAGACAGCCAAGGCCACAACACCTAGACAGAAATGAGTTACCATGACTAACGGATGTCAGACTCAACCAACCTGATGGTCTTTATACACCTACCTGCTAATCAGCCCAATGAGCAGCACCTGCCTGAAGGCCAGGCTTGATCAGACTGGTGCTGGGTTCGCTGTCCCAAAGAAGAATGGAATTTGTAATACAACAATGAATAAGAAATGAATGCATAAATAAAACTGACTTCAAGGGGAATAAATAAATAAATAAATAAATCCGTTTGGTAGCTACAAAAGCGTGCTGTAGTGTTATTTGGATGTGTGCATTGACATGAATGCATGAACAATTTATTTCAGACAATCCTGTGAAGTTCTAAATGTAACACATACAAACATTAGGTATAAATAATAATGTTTATATATATATATATATATATATGTATATATAATTATATAATTTGTATAATTGAGTGATTATGTCTAAAATGGGGTATAAAGAAGTGAAACTTATTTAAACATGCCCCTTCTGTTTTGTTGTCCTTCTCTATGTTTTCATAGAGATGGAAAACAATAATTATAAATTACAACTTGCAAATCATTAGAACTATAATAAACATTTTTTACACGCTAAGATGTTTTAGAAAAAAAATGACATAAAATATGATCATGGATAGTTCCACAAAAAACTATGACTGGAGTTGGTTTCACACTGAATGACAAGACTGACATAAAATGGAGCCTTTATTTACAGGAAGTTTAATGCCACACAAGATGATGATGATAATTATGATACTACTACTACTACCACTAATAATAATAATAATAATAATAATAATAATAATAATAATAATAATAATAATAATAATAATAATAATACACATGTCTTTGGGGTCAAGCTGCATTAAGAAGAATAGGACTTGAAATAAAAAACAAATGAAATAAATAAATAAAATAAAAATAATTAATATGACAGCTCAATGATTGTCATGGCACTTGATGTATACCAACCTATGGAATGGCTGGCTGACATCAAAGCATGTGGGGTACGGCAATATTACAGCAGAACACCTTAGATTTGCTCTTGCAGAGCTTGCTCCTCGCCTTGCTATCTGCTTGTCAAGGTTTATGTGCCGGGGTTTGTTACCACAGTCCATGTGGTCTGTTTTGCTAGTTCCAGTCATCAAGGATAAAGCGGGTACAATGGGAAGCTTGGAAAACCACAGGCCCGTAGCTCTTGATAGCTTTATATCAAAAGTAGAAGAAATAATCTTGCAATTTAGGAAGAATTATTTGATCAATTCTAAGGAAAACCAGTTTGGCTTTAAGACTAAACATGGCACTGATCTTTGTACGTGTATATGCTGAAAAACAAAAACAACAGAAAACGTATAGAAGATAGATGTGTTTCATTGACACTTCTATTACAGTTTATTGTGTGCATCACAGTAAGCTGTTTTTTAAACCTAGTAACAAAGGGGTGCCTCTTTACATAGTGAGACTCTTGGCGGTGTGGTATGTTTACCAGACCGTGCAGGTAAGATGAAGCTGTATCGTGCCATCCCCATCTGGTGTCAGTAAAGGTGCTAGGTGGAGGTAGGTGTGGGGGATGTCACTGGTTCTTTTTAATTTGTATATACATGATCTCGGACAAAATGTAACACTGGATGTTTTGCTGGTGATCTTTTAGTGAATCATAGTATGCGTGCAGATGATCTTGGGGTCTTTAGTCCATCAAGGGCTGGTCTTCAACAACGGTTGAATATTGTGTATGGTATAGAGTAGAGCATGATATGAAGTACAGTGCCTGTAGGACTGCTGTTATAATCTATCGAACTAAAAAGGATAAATGTTCACAATTTCCAGAATTCAAGCTGTCAGATAATATTGCTGGTGTCAGTAAGAAAATGAAATGTATTGGTCATTGTACTGCAGAAGACCTTATAGTTGAGGATGAAATTAGCTTTTTAAAGCACACTGCTGACCTGTGGTCAAACTATAAAAAGGCATGTCTGAAAAGACTTCAGGTTCCATACAGCGGCGCACTAAGAGGACTTCTGAAAAGAACAAGATGGGCTGGTGCATTTCAAATGTTTGTGACAGCAGGAGTCAGCACTCTGCAGAATGTCCTTAGAAACTTCAACCTAAATTGATCTGAGAATAAAATGATCATGGCCTTAGTAAACCCACGTTTGGCCTCTGCACAATACCGTTCTCAGCTGTGGAGACACTCAGTGCAGTTGTCTTTTGATTAATGTTGTGTAGTTTCTTTTGATAATTGCATATATGTATTAATTTTTCTTTTTTTTTATCTGGACCTTAACTTTGCAATAAAGCTTCTATGTAGTCTATCTAAAACGATCAATAATAATAAACATGACATCAATAATTCTTTAAAAAGGCACAGTTTCTTAACAGCATCTTCTCACTAATTTGTCCATATGTAAAACACAATTGTACAAAGTTTAGAAACTCCGATAGTAATCGATTAACGAGCAAATATCACAGTGGTATCCAACTTTGCGGTGTTACCTGTATAATAATAATAATAATAATAATAATAATAATAATAATAATAATAATAATAATAATAATAATAAAATAATAATAATTATTATTATTACTATTATTATAAACTTTAGAACTTCTGTGTGAACTCATCATTATCAACATTATTATTGCTATTATTCTAAGTAGTAGTAGGTGTTTAATGTAGCCGTAAGGTTTGCGCAGCGGAACCATTCTGCTGGCGTTTTGTTTCAAGCCGTCGGAGTCAGGGTGTTGCTCCGCTACCCAGGAAGTAAAGTCAGGTTAGCTTGACGAGCAGGTTGTAACGCGTCAATTTGCCGATTGTTCTGTTCTGTTAGAAGTTGATCCTCTTCCCAGTGGGACCACAGAGGTTATTCAACATGCTGATCAAAGTTAAGGTAAGAAATGATTTATGGAGGCTTGGCTGCTGCTCGCTAAGCGCCCCCCCCCCGGTTTATTATTTCTCCTCCGGAGATGTATCCAGTCCATTACTCAGTGATTTCCTAAAAGCATCTACTCAGAATGATGTTAAAGTCTCCGGTAATAAGGTTATCACGTAGTTTTGGTCTCTTATTTCCGGCCTTCGCACTTTTTTTAAGCAAATATAAACCACGATTGAAAACAGAGTAGAGACAACTTTAGTCTCCAGAGTTCCACTGTGCGTCCAGCCTATTTATGGGGTGTGAATACTTTACTGATGGCTTTTATAGCAGCCAGCAGGTTTCTGAGGGTTAAAAACATCCGATTCTTCAACTGCAGGGTCACTGATAATCCCCCGATACTAATGTGTCATTTTTATGAAACGTAGTGTCTGTAGTCACAGGAGCAGAAGCCTGTTTCCTGAAGAGAAATGCTGCTAAAGTTCTTTCATTTTGATTTTTAGATCCAATTCTGTTTTTTTCTTCTTCTGTGAAGCCTTAAAAAAAAATAATAATAATCCCAGCAATATAGATCAGAATCGCACCGTGCGGGTTTGAACACCTTGTGATGAACGGGAAGCTTGGTTGTCTCAGATGCTGTCCTTGTTCTCATCCTCAGACCCTGACCGGAAAGGAAATAGAGATCGACATCGAGCCCACAGACAAGGTGACACCCTGAAATAAACTAGTGTTACAGGAACACTTCAGAAAGTAAAGTTCTCATTAAACCATGAATCCTGTCAGCTCTAAGTGTGTGTTTTTATTGTTTTTTTTGTCTTGTGTGTGTGTGTGACACCCCCAACATCAAAGGTGGAGCGGATTAAGGAAAGGGTCGAGGAGAAGGAAGGGATCCCCCCGCAGCAACAGAGGCTCATCTACAGCGGGAAACAAATGTGAGCCGTGTCCCCCTTGTAGTCCTCACATGATCAGTCTGTAAGTGTCCTCCTTTCTCAACCAAAACCTGCCCTCCCTCCTCCTCCTGTGTTCAGGAACGATGAGAAGACGGCTGCAGATTACAAGATCCAGGGCGGCTCGGTGCTCCACCTTGTGCTGGCGTTACGAGGAGGATCAGAAGCCCAGAGCTGCGGCCTACGCCTCTCCTCCTGGTCATGAGCCGCCGCTGACGTGACACCTGCCCAGCGCCAACACCACGGCGTTCAAGACAGTGTT
The DNA here is from genome assembly GCF_011125445.2 of Fundulus heteroclitus. Lineage (NCBI taxonomy): Eukaryota > Metazoa > Chordata > Actinopteri > Cyprinodontiformes > Fundulidae > Fundulus > Fundulus heteroclitus. Next base: position 9,790,242 of record NC_046366.1, read on the forward strand.
AGAGCTAATTTGGCTGTTGCTAATAAGAAATAACAGGGGGGGAAACATCTACCCCTCCAAAAAAACAGAAAAATGGACGCTCTAACACACATGTAGACCTTTTTTTTTTTGTGTTATTCTATGTTGTTTTATTTGAGTTGGAACAGTTAAAGCACCACAGTTTAAAGACTATGTGATCTTTGCTTGTGAATAAAGATGAAAGGTGACTTGTAGCATTGTCCTTCAGAAACAAACAAAAAAAAAAAGAACAAAAAACATCCGACAACCGGTTAAGTCACTCCTGAGAATTTTGTTTATTAGAAAATAGCATAAGACTGAATATTCAAAGACAATCGGTATTCTCTCTGCCCTTTTACAGCGGGGTCGTGTGTGATCTGATGCCTACAGTGTTTCCTAAAAGCACAGGACATGAAATGAGTCAAACACGCTGGTTTCACGTCGACACGTCTTATAGCGCTTGGTTCTCCAGCAAAAGGCTGAAGTTTCCATAGATTTAAAACCGCTTTAACATTTATTATCCAAAATATACATCTGGTAGGCAGCACTATGCCCAAAATTTCTTCTGCTTTCGCTGTACATAGTCTTCATATAGAAATCTGTTTTGATCGCCTGTAAACAATAGATGGTTTCTAATGTCCAGGAGAGGTGTTGCCTCTAGGTAAAGTCTAACAAATTAAAGGATGTTGGCCTCTGAAGGAAACGGGGAAGAAAAAAAAAAACATTGCTAAAAGGCACAGGGGAATGGTCAGGAGTTAAAACACCTGGATAATCCAAGAACACGCAGAGATAAGTAAAGGCAACTCGTATGGTTGTGTTTTAAGATGTAGCCTTCCGGCTCAAACTTGGATTTCAATAAATAAAAACTGCAGTAGAGGTTAAAGGCTCATCTGTTAGTGTTTGCCTACTTTAAACAGTGCAAATATGATCAGATGGAGCCCGGCTGAATAGTTGCCACAAGGACCCCGGATCTGTGGAGTGAAACTGAATGCAGCAGCCTTTGAATAAAAAAAACAAAAAAAAAAACGATATAATGCATTAATGAGATCTTAAATAAAACGTGAGACAAATCGTTTTCAGAAAGAACTGAGCGAAGGTCCGGTTGCCTCCGATTTAAGCCTGTTTGCTGTTGCGATGACCCGGATAACTGAGAATTTGCACAAGCAAAATGTGAGACGTTCCAGAGGCGGATAAAGATCCCAGCTAAATTAAACATGGATTATTTCTATTCGCTTTATGGTTCTAGATGTCCGTTTTTTTTTTGTTTTTTTTTAAATGGCTTGAGTCCTCGTGGCTGCTCCTTTTGAACCAGATGCATCAAAACTGGTCCAAAGACATAAGTATTAAATAATACAATAAGTTATAGGCCAGAATGACTTATTAAACAACCAGATTAGTATCATTTGTTTAGGTTCAGCTCTTGTGTTTACAGTGTAAAAAATATTTTTTTTAAATTGTGCACAAGTATAATCGAACGGGTTCACGAATGTTCAGAGTATCAGGGTTTTGCATTAAAGTTCAACAATAAAGTCACATTTTTGTACAAGAATTTAAAACGTTTAAGAAGAAAAGTCCAATTGATCTCTATGAATAGAGTCCACATGTTGAGAGTAAAGAGGAAACATGTTCTAGGAACAAGACAAAATGCTGTATATGCTGGGCTCTGGCAGAACCACAACAGGGCTTGGTAAAAAAAACAACAACTGAATTTGACTTTAGTTTCCCAACATTTCACCTCTTTCTCAGCATTTTGACTTTTTCCTTTTCATGTTAATCATGAAACAGGTAAACAGCAAATACTTCCTTTCTATTGGTGCATTTCTTTCTCTCCAAGTGACCCTATCACTCAGTGGTAAAACCCCCTCCACAAACATGTATAGTGATCATTTCCTTTTAAATACCCCACCCACCCCCTTATTTAATACCTGCCAATCCTTAGGTGTTTAGCTGACGAGCAGCAAAAAAAAACTGCTGCCAAACATCAGTATTTCTCAGGTTTAAAAACCACCTAACTAGACTGAGAGAGATGCCTCCTGGCTCTGTTGGGCTGTCTCGCTGTGTTCAGAGTCCAGCAGCACCGATTCCTGGGAAGGAGTCCACCTGGACCATGTCCTGAACGGCTGAGCCCTGGCTGGTGTAGGAGACGCGGATCCTCATTTTCAGATTGACCTGAAATGTAACGAACGATTTATTACACATTTTGTTCTTTATGTGCCATCATAGCAAACAGCAGCAGGGTTCTGAAAGCTCCCTGGACCAATCTGCACCCCCAGTTCTAGCCCATGCACTACAATCAGTCGGCTCCTTATGGTTGTTAAGTATTTTCATGGATTTCAGGGAGAAATTATCAGAAAAATGCACATCTCTCCAGACAGTTCAATGCACACATACAGTATATATAGTGTTTGTTTTCCTTTGGGGTGGGTCATTACACCATATTTCCACTGACTTCAGATCTGAGGTGTATTACCCAGTTTTCTTGTCTAGCTCAAAAGCAAGTCCAACCCTGAATGATTACACTCACTAAAGCACATTACAGTTGCAGTTGACTTAAATTAGAGAAAATTACTTCAACTCGTTGGTTTCCAATGCAGCACGAAACGCCCTCAAGGCGGATACGGAGTGAATCAGGGTCAATATTAAATGTCCCACAGTAGACGCCTCCTTTTTGTGCTGAATTCTTTGAGAATGACACGACCAAAACCGCTAATGTGAAACGAGCAGCAATCTGCCTAACAAGGTAAGAAACCAGATATTTACATACTCTGAAAAGAAACGTAACCTTTTATTCTCACTGACAGAAAAATCGGACTAAACTTGTCCTGTGTGTAGCTCAGAAGCATAAAATGTGTTTGTGTTTGCTAAAATCTGGAAAAATTTGAGTTTTTTTTTTTTTAGAAAAACCCAAATTGAGATGACTCTGCCTTCAAACAATTCGGGGAAGCCCGGACGATGATGTCATCGCTCCGTAAGCTGCTGATTCATAACACCCGAGTTAAACGGAGGCACACCTGTAGACGCATTTTTAAGCAACAACTGCAACGCGCTGCTTCAGTGTGGCATCATGGGAAAATCAAAAGAAGTCAGCCAGTCTGGCTCCTCTGCCACGTTCAGCTCTTCTCCCAATTACATGCGAGCACCATTAGCATGGGGATGTCCAGCCATCGCACCGGTCCAGGCTCTGCCTCTCGCCCAAAGACATCAAAGCAAAAGACGTGGTGAAGATGATGCCTGGAGCTGGTAAGAAGAGCCCCATTCTCCACAGTGAAACGAGTCCAACAGGGGCTAAAAGGCCACTCAGAGGAAAAGACTAAAACAGAAGGGTGGCCATAATGACGTTGTTACATTTTGGAGGGACTACGGGGATCTCAGCTGTGATGTGCGAATGTTTCGCTGCAGAATGACCTGCCGTACCTCACTAACTAGATGTCATCGCGAGGAAAAGGACATTACATGGAAACACTGGAGCGACGTCTTCAGACATCAACCAGGAGGTTAAAGCAAATCTAAGAGTGATTCAAAGAATACCACTAAATTAGTTTGAAAGTGGCTTCAGGACAGCAGGAGCCTCTCAAAGCGCTGGTCGTCGGCCCGCTGAAATGTTTTGGGCAAAGCTGAAAGGGTGTGAGAGCAACCCGGCCCACAAACCCAGCTCAGTCACACCAGTTCTGTCTGCAGGACTGGGCCACAATTCCAGCAAGCTACTGGGAGAAGAGTGTGTAATGCTACCAAAACATGTGACCCACAATCATAAACTAAAAGCAAATCTACTAAGCACTAAGGAAAACATAAACTTCTGAATTTACAGAGTTATTCCAGCATTTAACAAGTTTTGCTGGACTAACGCCAGCCGACCTGAAACATTAAACTGTGAAGCATTATTTAAGGCCAGTCAATGAGAAAATAGTGTATCTTTTTAAACGGTTCATGTAAATATCTGATTTCAGCTGTAAACGTTGCTTCCATCCTCTCTAAAAACGACGGCCGTAGAAACTCCCTGCGACGGGAAGCAGTGCTCTCCCCCTCCCATACGGTGCGGCGGTAACAACCGCTACCCTGCATTTTGCAGACCCACCTTGTTTGGGTTGTTGAGGATGACCAGCTGAGTCAGTTTAGCGGCACCGTTAGCAGGAAGGGAGTCCCTGCTAGGGGCCCTCATTTGAAGCTGCACGCTCTGGAGGAAAGAAAGCAAAGCTGTGACGGTGAAACATTACAGTACACATGCTGTTTAACGCTACATACCAGCCCTGAATTTTAAACCAACGGGTATAAAAATGAAGCATTTGGTAAAACCAGCTTTCCTAGAGGTTACATCAGGAAGATAAGCAGGACGTCTGCTACCAACCTTGGGCACCGCAGCCTGCAGGGTGAAGCCGCTGATGTCTGAGTCAGAGGAGTTGGAGGCTGTGAGCGTGACCGTCAGGCCTGAGTCGGACTGTTGTTCGCAGCTTATCGTCAAAGTCACGCCGTTTTTCTCGTACACCGTCACGGCGGGAGCTGAGGCAAGCGGAGCGTGAATTGATTCAAAAGCCGCATGAAGCAAAAGCGGCTTATCGGGAGCTGAATGTGAATCTGAAGGACTGACCTGGTGTGGGAGGAGTGGGCTCCAACCCACCCAATAGATCCAGGAGGTCTCCCCCAGCAGTGGTGGGCTGGGTTGACGCTGCGCCCCCTAGTGATGAGCTGGGCTGCAGAGGTTCCTGAGAGCCACCCAGCAGGTCCAGGAGATCACACACCTGAGGAAAAACACAGAGAGGAGCAGACAGATAAACTATTTATCCAACCACGCTGTAAGGTGTCCCTTAAAAGTTTCCCAATAAGCCGTATGTGACGTAAAACCTGCAGGAAGGAAGAAGTACACACCCCACAGAGTTTAAGGTAAAACAGCAATAAAACTAAAAACATGAAATATTTCTTTACCATGCAATTTCCCTGGTGACCGCCACAATAAAATCCAATTGGGGAAGCTTTATATTTCAGAATACCTGTCCAGCTGGTTGTGGCGGCAGAGCCATCTCTTTCTGTGCGACTTTGGCTGCCTGGCTCTCCTTGACGGTCTCCTCGCCTACCTCACCGTTGGTTTGACCCACAGAGTTTTTCTGAATCACCGGCATCCTCTCCAGCACAGCTGCTCTGTGGAGACAGGCGTCACGCCTCAGTTAGCGTTAGCAGGGAACCAACAACTGCTGCCGCAGTGTATCAGAGGGCAGGCGCGGGAACTTTGCTTCAGCATGACCGGCTACAAAAAAGAGAATTGTGAGGGGGACGGTGAACCTGGAACGAGTACCGAGGCGTCCCCTTTAGCCCTGAACTTAGAACTTGGATCTGAGAATGACGTTAAACCCATTAACCATGCTACAAGCTAATATCCATGGCTACTTTTATTAGCAATGCATGCTACTAGCATGATATTTTACATGTCGTACTTTATAGCATTCAGGAAACGACGCATAGGCCTGTTGTCTGTCTCCAGCTATGCAAAGGTTACTATTCCAAAACCGCTACATCTTCTATTGGACTGCTTCTACAGTCACTGCAAAATGAGAACTAAAAATAAGTAACATTTCCTTGAAATGAATGTATTTCTCCTTGATTTGAGCAGTAAATAAGACTATTTGCCAATGGAATGAGTATTTTTTACCCCTAAAATAAGACAATTAGATATAATGCACATGAAATAAGATGAATTGTTCCTATTTTAACTGTAAAAATCTTATTCCATTGGCAAATAATCTTATTATTTGCCAATGGAATAAGATTTTACTATTTTTTCGTATTTGTAGTTCTATGTTTGCAGTGAGTTGAAAGTTTGTTTGAGGTTCCAGATAAAGTGAAACGGCGGGAGGAGTTACTGCTGTGCACTCCCAGTCAGCTGGCTGAAAGAAGGCTCCTATACTTTTGCCCTAAACCTTTAGGATCACAAAACACACTAGAGGCTATGGCGTCTACAGCAACGTGTGAAAACATCTGGAGCGTCTGGCTCGTACCTAGAAGCAGCATGTTCACTAACAGAGTTTGTATATACTCTGTGTAAACGATTTATAGGGATACAAGTCTTTATATATACAAATACAGCTGTTTTCACTGGGTTTAGTCACTATCTTTAATATGCGAGGCAGCCATATTGGATTTTGATTTCAGGATTGGCAAGAAACGGCCGACCTTCCCAGGCTGAACTCCAACTTAAGAAGCATTTCTGCTACGTAATCTTCGCATTGTGGAAAGCTAGAAGTTTTACGTCCCATGTAAAAAAAATAATAGAATGCTTTATTTAATTTTTATCATTCAACCAAACAAGCAGTTCCCATGTCTAACAATAGGTTCTCATACAGGGTTCCTTTACAGTTTCCATGTCCAATTTTCATACTTTTGCATATTCCAGAACTCCAGTCCCTTATTAGCCAGGTTTAAGGAATAGAAATGGACGGCGGACAGATGGAAGAACCAACAAAGGGACAGATAGTTAAACCAACCAGTGGAAGGTCTGACTGACTGACTGATTGGTGGGTTGTCAAATCTACGGATAGATGAATAAATGGACGGATGGATGGATGCTGGATCTTTCTTTTTTGAAGCAAACATTTGAATTCTAGATATAAAGGCTTACTGCAGATTTGTAATATTTGTCGACAGTGCTCAGACATGAATTATTATTTAGAATTATAATAATTAGAAAATGCAAACATTTGATGATGGATGGATGGAAATACAATTACTTGTCCACAACTGATTTAGTTTTTTTTTTTTCATACTTTTCCAGACCTGGAAGATTCTTTAATTGAAATCTGATACATTCCCAGATTGCTTAGGGACCTTGAAAAAGTCCAAGCCTTAGAAAAAAAGCATGTAAGGTGGCGGTTCTTGTAGCAGTTTGCAGAACCGCTGCCCTAGAACATAACACAAGCACAAGGAAGAGAAATATGCGTCCCACCTCATGTGGTCGTATTTTTTGAAGAGTGCGTTGTATTCAACCGCCCTCTGCTGGAGCTCCACGTCTATGCAGCTGCCGTAGATGCTGACCACGCTTCTGATCCGACTGTGGGAGAGGAACGCATTCATGAGGAGAAACAGAGGCAGTTGGGTGGGCAGCTGAGAAACGCCATCTGTTAAAAACTAGAGTTCTGTATAAGTGGTGCTGAGAACAGATGAGCTGCTCTTTTAATGCACGCTACATGACTCTGTTCAGGGACAAAAAAAAAAAGCAGATTTTTCTTACTCCACGTTGTCTATGATGCGCGTGCTCAGTTTCATGGTGGCGGTGAGGGCGAAGCCTCTGGTGGTTGGAGTAGACATGTGCGACTGTAAGACTATCTCTAAAGCGTCCAGGACGTCATCCTCTGTGACCTGATGAAGAGACGTGCACAACAGAGTTTAAACGATATATTACCAACAACGTTTCTGTCATAAACATGCAGAAATGATGCTGTAAATTCAGTTATGAGCAAAAACAGGCTATTTTATTACCATCAATCTGTTTGGAGGTAATTAACTGTGATTCTATGGATGAAACTCTTTGTTTCTTAGACAAACGGTTTATTCCTGCACTTTGTGACTAGCTGACATAGTTTACACCTAATTAGCTGTTAACAGGACTATTTGAAGTACATGATAGTCTTTGCATCCAGCTGCTTTTCATCAGATGCAAAGAATTAAGACCTCTGAAATCATGAGCCCCCAGTGTTTCCCATCATTCATCAGTCGTTTACCTGCACAGCTTCTGTCTCCTGACACTCTCCCTTCAGCAGCAGGTCTCCATACTCTCCTATACACCAGCAAGCCACCTGGACCAGAGGTTGCTGTGCACACAAATATCCCAGTTATTAACTTTATTTCTATATTACACATAGAAAAACAGAGGGAAAAGCAGTCTGAAGCAACAGTTTGGTTCAGAACTGCTGCAGGGTAACGCTGAGCCACGGACCTGAGAGATGTCAGTGAGCAGCGCCCGGTAGAGCTTGTGGACGGTGTAGCAGTGCAGCTCCGAGGTGTTGGTGATGAGCTGGATAAGGTTGGGCACGGTCTCATCTCGCACATCGGCGCCCTGCCTGCGAGGGTGGAAACGACACACACGCTCACGCAAATGCAGACGCACACCGCGTAGAGCCTTTAATAGAGCAGCAGAGCCAAGTATCGGGATCACTGTGCATCGTTCTTCCACACATCCTGACATCACCAGTGACATTTCTGGAACAGCCATTTACAGCCATAGTCCCTTTTTAAGATGCAAAACATGATGAATATCATTTAAAAAAAAAGAAAGACCATGTCTGGAACCAGAGGGGTTACCCTGTTCTGCTGATTAGTACGGAGCCCCTCGGTTGACATGGACAGAATTTTTTTTTGAAGATGTTAAGTCGTGGCCACGCATTAGTAACGCGTGGCCACGACTAACTAATGTGAAATACGAATATCCGCCCACCTCACCGCCTCAATCTGGTATCATTAAGTATAAAGTAGGATGTACAGTTAATCATCGCATCCCTGGATCCACTCTGCTGAACATCAAGCCCGAAGGAAGTATTTATCTTATCTATCTCGTGGCCACGATTTACTAATTCGTGGCCACGACTTAACATCTTCAAAAAAAAAAATAATAATTCTGTCCATGTCACCAGAGGGCCTCCATAGATTAGAAATAATTCAGGTTGATGGCTTTTTGGATAAATAGTCTAAAACGTGTTTATACCCCTTAAGCGTTTTAATAGATCTTGTCACATTACAACCACAAATCTTCAATAACTGCTTGATTAATCACTCAAAAGCCGGAAAGACCGTTAAGGTTTGTGGTTGTGCGGTACTAAAACCACGAAAGGTTCGAGAGACCCAAATTTATTTTTGCAAGGCTCTGCAAGTTTTTAAATCGGATCAACACATTCCTCCGATACAATCAGTGACGGGAACCCCTGTGAAAGGCGGCGGAGGTGAGAGTGCACTTACCGTGGTGAGGACATGCAGGATGGTGTCAATGTGCCAGCGCTGGGAGGGTGCGTACCTGACAGAGACACACACACAGCCAACTGAGCAGGGCTCTGCGGGGGAGACACACACTGAATCTGCAGCTGCGCATGTCAGTAAGTGCTGTGCAGCAAAAGACACGGACGGCCTTCGCTGTCCCGCTGTCCGTCAGACAGGACTGAGTGGAAACAGAGCCTCGGTGAGCAGCGTGGATTGTGCTTCGGATTGCACCCGGGAAAGCACACGGATGATGTAACGCGGCTGTGCTCGCATGCATTCAACATGTTAGCAGGGATTTAGTCACATTTCACAGCTCATTTCATACTAGGTGTGGACTCTACCAAAGCTTCTTTGACAACGGCCTCCTACCTTTCAGCAGCGTTGAAAATGCCGCTGGCAGCATGAGCCCTGAGTTCTGGGGGGCAGGAGGAGAGGAAGATGAGCAGCTCCTTCATCGTGGAGCGGATGTTGGAGGCCGACACCAAAGCCAAGGAGAGCTCCAAAGCCCGCCTACGTGGATGAGAGAGGAGGATCAAAGGCGCCAATTAATGCAGCTTTGCTGTGCTGACGGGAGTTCACAGCGTTTCCTGACATAAGACGGAACATCTTTAAATATTTTGATTTAGGGTTTACCTTTGAATACTGACATTTAGGGGCATACTTTAGAGAATTTGAATTCTATAAGAGAACGTTGGGTAGAAAATGCACTACCGTTCCCATTAAGATGGCAGGTTTTAGAAACGGATGACAGGACAGGTGGAGAAGCAGCTCCCAAACTAGGAGGCAGAAACACAAATCACAGGTGGAGCGTAACTTTCTTTTACCAGCTGGGTGTAAATTTGTTGAGAGCTTGTGCATTTTTTTGAAACATTGCATCCTAAAAGATTTTTTTTTTATTGGACGGAAAAGAAAATCCAATTAGAGGTTTTGTAACTGATTAATTGTGATTAATCATTTTTTTTTAATCAGATAGCAACATTTTTTTAGGTCAAATAAATGTTGGTTAATTAATACAGTATTTAGACATAAAATGTGTGTTATGATAATACACAGAAATTTCTACTTCAGTTTTGTGGGAACTGTGGCTTTTATGCAGTGGTTAAATTTAAAATATGGCTTAAAATCAGCAGCTTTACACGTCACACTCCTCCAAATCCTGCTACCATGCTGGGAAAAATGTTAATACTTCTACGTATTTACAGCACAGAGCTTCTGACATTTCTAAAAGTTCAAAAACATCCAACCACTTTCTGTGTCACTCCTTGCAGTCACGGCATCTTAAAGGAAATGGGACTTTAAAAATCCTCTACAGGAAATGTATTTTTCTCATCGCCTCAACCCAGAGTCTGAATAATTATCCAGAAGGTAATAAAGCGTGTTGGCATGGCAACACAGACGAATGTTCAGCTGTTTTTTTTTAACCTTACCTTGTAAGGGCGCCGGTATCCTCTGGTTTTAGATTGAAATGTTTGGGCTTGGCAGAAATAATCATCAGTGAGGTAGAAACTCAAAAGTGTTCGACTTATTTTTACTGCTGTTATTGATCACATAACCCGGTTATTAAACAGGGTTACCCTCTGCTCTCTTTATTCGCCAACACCAATTAAATACATCTTATTCTGGCTTCTTCCCAGTCGATAAATCCATGAATTAGGGCTGAACAATTAATCGCATTTTCAATATAATTGTGATTTCAAAAAACGCAATTTCCAAATCGCAGAGGTCTGCAATTTTTGACTATGTAACAATTAGGGAATTACACACGTCCATTAGGTGTCAGTAAAATGTTTAAAGTGGGTTTGCCTCCACATGGAAGGGAAGACAGTTGCAGCAGTGAGATAATCTAATTTTATTACTTGTTTTAAAGTTTGTATAATCATACAAAGCATTAAGTTCTGGTCAATCAGTCCCCCCCCCCCCCCCCCCCCTCCAAAAAAAAAAACATTTTCAGTAGCAGACCTTAAACAATCCTCGAGGGCAGCCATTATTAACTGAACCGGAAGCCCGGTAAGTGACGTACAAACTGCACCAAGGAGCGTGTGAACACACCTTCCCATCATACTGCAGGCTGTCAGTCAGTCGGCATGCCATCATGCTGCTTGTTCTCGCACACTCGCATCTTTCGATGGGGCGGGAATTTTGAAATTTATTATTTTTGAAACCGTATGCCTGGCATTCTGGCATGTTTAGATTTATCGCCTTGGATCAGCTGCATGCTCGTTTTGGGGCCTGGGGCCGTTGGTACGTCACGATTACAAATATTCTTGCGTGATTTGAGTGACAGCACGCTATAAAGATGCAAAGATGGCAGCACATGAGAAAATCAAAGAGAGAATAAAAAACACATTTCTCTCTCTCTCTCTCTCTCTCTCTCTCTCTCTCTCTCTCTCTCTCTCTCTCTCTCTCTCTCTCTCTCTCTCTCTCTCTCTCTCTCTCTCTCTCTCTCTCTCTCTCTCTCTCTCTCTCTCTCTCTCTCTCTCTCTCTCTCTCTCTCTATATATATATATATATATATATATATATATATTGGTATAAAATAACTGGTGGCAATAATTCAACTTCCCCATTATATAAAAAAAGAAAATTTCCAGGAAAGCATGTTTTGATCTGCTGACATTTCTTATCTTGCCACGCATGTCGGGTATTTAAAGTCTGTTATATGGGGCAAAATGAATCATGGTTCATCGTGTCTCCTCATGTTTTTTTTTTTTTTTATATATGCATGTTGCTTTTGATACACGGCCTTTATGGAGCAGTGTGTTTGTCTACTGGGATGAAAAGTGCAGAGGCCCCAAAGCTCAACTACTTCAGGGTTCTGCACATTATTTTTGTTGCGATATCAATGTTGTTTAATTATTTAAGGTAACCTGATGATCTAGGGGTAAATGTTCAATGCTCAATGAGTGTCTCCTAGGGGTCAGCTAGTTATTAGCTGAATTAATTAAACTAGGTCAGGATGCTTTGAGCTGAAGTCGCACCAAGCTTTCAGCATGCTTTGGTGACTCTTCCTCTTTGCAGACAGAACATCTGCATAGTGTTATATGAGATTTAGTACATATTATTAAATCTTTACGCCCATATTAACATTTATCAAATAACCGTAAAAAACATAATTACCAGTAGACTGCAATTTTCTATATTTCACCTGTGAACAATCATCACTTGCATTTTATCCAATATGTTGCAGCACATCCTTTGACAGGTAAAACAGGCACGGTCATACTACCCTAGTTTTTTGCAGATTTGTGCCGGCTGCCTGTATGCTTTTTGTACAAATTCCAAAGTTATTTTACTTAAGGTTTTGAAATGGTTTGGCATCCAGTTATTTACACAATCCTAGAATAGCCCTGAAGACATCCAGCCCGATGTCCCCAGTGCAGCTAAGTTTAAAAAGGGAGCAATGACTTTTGCAGTGGCAGTCCTTAGATCCTTGAATAAGCTGACCCTCTTGATATCCATACTGAAGTCTATACCAGCGGTCTAAAAACTGTCAAGTTGAAAGCAATCAGATGCCACAAAAATGTGAAGTTTATAATGACGATAACCATGGTATCTTTTTGTCCTATTTACCATAAAATACAATCAAACCAAACACATAGTTAACAAAAGACAAGGACTTCTCAAGATTGTTCCCAACAATTTCTTAACAGGACTTTAATTTGCAAGAGAAAATCTTGCTCAAAAAAAAAAAGGGCTCATCTGCATCAACAGCCTGAGGTTGGGGGCCAATTTTGTGCCATTTTTTAAACTGCTGTCAGGGGCCACACAAGATCATGACAAAGGCAGCAAATGGCCCTTGAGCTGCACTTTGGACACCGTCCATCTATTGAATCCTGCTTGAAAACTTCTTTTTACATTCGCTTTGAATAAGAGGTCTTATTTCCTACTCGTTTACCCTGTAAAGCACCGTGGTCAGCTCTGTTGTTTTTACACGTGCCGTAACGACACATTGACATTAGAGTAGCCTCTGCATAAACTCCATAGCAGTGGTGAATATGCATGTGTCAGATGCTCAAAGTTCACGTTAGGGAATGTTTTTGTTGTGTCCAAAACACATTATTTCTGAGTCCAGCTTGAGGTGGAGATCAAATTGTATATGCTCCTGATACAGGAGGTCGGAAACTAAACATCATTCACTTAAAGCTGCAGAATTTCCTACTCTGTTGACGAGGCATACGCATAACTAGTGTGTGCAACAGGTTTGTACCATCTCTGCATTAACAGCTTCACTATACAAAACCCAAGGAGGTAAAGGTTACCGCTTAACAGACGCGTCCTGGTCCTTCAGGCAGTCCACTATGGTCCCACGGTGCCGCTGAACTGCAATATGGTCGGTCACTACGATCTTCTGAAGAGAGGTCATGGCGATGTACCTGCATGTCCACACAGGAGGACCAAGAATGAAAACACTGCATCATGGATAAAGCTACGTTCACAGAGGTCTACGGGCATGTTGACAGGTTCTGCAGTTCAAACATCCCATCGACTAATCAAGAGTGGGGTCAGATAGTATCTAGCGGGGCAGGTCTGACAGGAATAAAGCACTCCCATCACTGCCGCCCAGTCACAGAGAGAGACAGAGAGAGAGAGAGAGTCGGTGCTTCTGCGGGAGCAAACGAGACGGACCCGTTCTACCGCCAGGCCTACGTGGAAAACACCAACATGCCCACAACACAACAGAACCTCTAGGAAGCTAAGCAAGGTGTCCACATTCACTGCGAAAGGAAGCGTGATCCTAAACTGAGTCATCAGACTGAGGAGACAGACAGAGAGCGCCTAATGGGGCTCTAAAGGAAATGCCCAGAGGGAAGGTCAATTATTCACCTCAGATGATAACAGCCTGTTGGGAGGAGAACAGTCAGTATGGCCTTTGAAATAGAGAACGCAAAGGGCCCCAGTGAGATCAGAGGAGATAGACGGTGAGAAGAGTTAACAGGAAAGAGAGAGAGAGAGAGGGGGAGAGGGAGAAGTAGTCAGGCAGGAAGAAAATTGGCACTGACCGAATGTTCCTGTCGTTATTCAGGAGAAATCTTCCCAGGATGTTTACGGCCAAAACCTACGGAGCAAGAGAAGTCAAGCACGTGAGTGGATAATTAAATCAAGATTCCCGGCCTAATAACGCAGTAAAGAGTCTCACTCTGAGGCCGCTCTCTGACTTTATGTCTAATACGGTGAGCACGGTCTCATAGAGCACGGCGTTGCCTACGGTCTTGGTGCTGTCTGTGTTGGTGGCCACCTATAAAACAGATCACACGTCAGTCAGCGACCGTCGTCAGAAAACGACAAGATCCAAGAGATGCGTTTAGAGTTAAAGCGGGTTTTGCATTAGACATCCGAAACGATTCGGTCTGCCGGAACGCGGCAATGGGGTCTGGCTGGAGGAAAGGAAACCCAAACCTGAGCCAGGAGGTCGTTCATGGCATCGCTTGCTGCTTCGTTGTGCCGACCGAGGATTCTCAGCAACCTCAGGATGCGGACCTGAAGGAACAGACAGGAACAACAAGACAGCAGAGGTGATGCACCCTGGTACACGTACGTGAAAATATTCAGCGCCCCGCTGAAGTATTCACACTCCCGTGAAGGTTTTGACATTTAGCTAAAGCTCTGCTATAAACTTGATTGTATTTTATTGAGATTTTTAAACTGGACGCCACTGAAAAGCAGAGCGTAATGTTGAGATGGAAAGGAAATGACACCAGGTTCTCTAAATCTCTTACAAATAAATATCTAGAGAAGTCTAATGTGCAATCAGCCGCCTGCTTGTGTAATAAATCGAAAACACAATCCAGTGCAACCAACAGCCTCAGGAAGTTACCAATACAGGCAACGGTTGTGTCATTTAGTCTGAGTAGAAATCCAGCTCTTCCACCTAGTTTCTATATCCACTCATCCTAGCAGGGTCAGGAGGAGCTGCGAGAGCCGAGGTACACTTACGTCTGAGGATCATTCTGGGTGGTCAGTTAAAAGAATAATAAATATCTTTTGGACAGTTTAAACAACCTGGTGAGTATCCACGTATGAAACCTCCACATAGGCAAAAAAAAAAAAACAACAACCACAGGGAATCCCAATAAAATACATTCAAGTTGGGTCGTATAACGTGACAAAATGTGGAAAGGTTAAGGAGGTGTGAGGAGTCTGACAAGGCGCTGAGGCTTGCCCTAGCATTAAATCTGGACTACATTAGATCTATGACAGAAAACCACGCTGGGTCTGCTCACAACGTCTCAGTGCAACGTAGGGGTAGGCGATATATCGAGTATACTCCATGTATCTCAAGTTTTCCTCCGAGCGATGGTTAAAATGACTTTATCGCGACCATCGAGTGTAAATTTTTATGGCAAGATTGAGCCGCTGTATTTAATTGACTGTGAGTTTAGTTTTTCCCACATGCTGTGAACGCATCACTCGCTCCTCCTCCAAACCGGAAAGCGCTCTGGCGCGCACACACAACAACGAACCCGTGCGTTTACGTTAACGTTCATGAGACGGCAAGAACCATGGTGACAGCGGGCGTTTCAGGCGGTGGTTTGGATTTCACAAGAAGGAGGTTGAACAAAATGCGGTAATTAGCAAAACATGCCGTAACACCATTGCCACAAAAGGTAGCAGTAGCACAAATTTGTTCCACCTAAAACGTCATCCAGAGCAAAATGAAGACTCTTGTAAACTCCGTGTGACCCCCCCCCCCCACACACACACACACACACACACTCACACACACACTCACACGCACCGAGGGAAACTAGCCGTAAAACTATAGAAGCTGGCGTCTTCTTTTGCTAAATCCCATATGACAGAGAAAAACGTTTGTTTAAAATTTTCCAGCACCTAAAGAGCAACGGAAATATTTTTGAGATGCTCTGAATATGTAGCTGCGACTGGTCAGTTGATTTTGTAGTCATAATAAAAGCTTTTGTTTTTGGGATTGTCACATTTTTATTATACAATTTTTTGTCTTAAGCACAAAAGAGCATCTTTTATTTCAGGTTTATTTTGTGTCAGATTTTTCCTTGGTGTTCTTTTTGGCTGCTGGGATGTTCTGTTTTTTAAGGTCCAGCGTTGATCACGAAAGAGCTTTAATGTGACAATATTGTAATTTGTGAAAAGCTTCTATGTGCAGCTGTGGTTAAAAAAATGGCTAAAATAAAACATTTTAAATTCATTTTTATTTTGCAATCCATTTTTCAAACAAAAAAAATTGACAGGTTAATATGAGATATACCAATGCAACTTTAGGCACTACGTGGCTAAAAACATTTGTTTTTCAAGGTTATTTAAACATATCGCGATATATATCGTGTATCGTGATATAGCCCAAAGATATCGTGATATTAGATTTTCTTCATATCGCCCACCCCTAGTGCAGCGTCAATAAAATTTGCCGTGATCTTAAACAGAATAACTGGACATCTATTCCACACTAAAAGGCATAATAGGGAAGACTGACCTGTAGGAAAGGATCACTGACTCCTGCCACGTCGTGGTCTGGAGAATAACCTGAGATCACCAGGCCTTTCATGATCTGAACCAGATCTGGGACTGTCTGCAAAGCACACGACGCATTCCCGTCACAACACACGTAGTCATAGTCAATCAACTGGATTAAGTTATCCGATGAGGCTCGTTTGTCAGATTAAAAGTACCTTTGGAACATAACAACGTTTAAGCAGGTATTAAACAAAGTTCCTGATGTAATCTTGTAATCTTAAATGTCGTGTTTTCATTAGCTGCCAGCAGAAAATCCTCATAATTAACAGAAATAAAGGCTTGACAACATCAGTCTGTGCGTCATTAACCTAGATAATTAGTTTAACTTAGTGAATTAAGGTACTGGCATAAACGAATGCTTCAATAATATTGTACATTTATTGAATGTGACCGTATTACTGCAGAACCATCAGGTCAGGTACCTTCCTGAACCGCTCCAGTGTTTCTGGGCTCTGCTCACACAGCTGAGTGATGAGCACAACCGCTCCATGCAACACACCTGTAGATTAAACAGATCAGCAATAACAACACGTGAACGCAGAGGAAACAACAATTAGGACAGAGGGATGCTAGCTGTGTGGAAATCCACTCACCGTGGTTCTTCTCCGAGAGGAGGGAGCGGGCGGAGGGCACAAAGAGCTCTCCCAGCTCCCGCACTTTCCTCACAATGTGAACGGCGCATAGAGCGGCCTACGGCAGCAGCAAAACCAGATAATGGTGAGTAAATCACACTGCCCCGCACCAACAGTGGTTACATTTACAATTCAATGACGGCTTCTAGCTGGTATCTTCAGCAACATGTAATAAAAATGAATTGTTCACTGTGGAAAGGACAGCTGGGAAGATAAAAAAGCAAAGGTTTTTATCAAATTTGAATATTATTCATAATTTTCTTAAACGCCTTAAAAAATAAATACTAATAATAATACTAATACTACCAATACTACTACTACTAATAATAATAATAATAAGAGGGTGGGAGGGGTCTAGATCCTAACCAACTCGGATCAATATAGGGGCTTAAAAAACGGATTTGAACCACGGTGACAGAGAGAGCATAAAGCACAGATGGGAAAGAGAGAAAAGAAGAAAATCATATATCGCAACTGATATTGTCATAACAATATTTACCAATATCTTTCTATTACCGTACAGCCCTAGGGCAAACATACCAGTGTTGTTTGGAGGCTAAGATCAACCATGTCGATTTGCTTAATCTGTTAAATTTAGAGCTATACATGAACTATAAATGGGGTCATTTTGAAGTCTCTTATTTTATTTCCGTTTATGTTTCAACTATATGAATCCCTCTGACAGGTTTCCCCTAACTGAAGGGGATTTAAACTCCCACCTTTGAGTTTCTACATTTTTCTAGCCAGTGATGCCTACTGCTAATTTGTTAGTAGATAACAAGCTCCCTCTTTTACAGAAAATAGAGATTATTTTTCTAAACTCTAGTTTAAACTAAAGCAGACAATCTCTCTGCCATCCCTCACTATTTTAAGATCTGCATCCGTGTTTCTTTCTGACATCCCGACCCAACTTGGAATGTGGACTGATTTCTTTTACATATTCACTGCAGTACCAAACCGAACCGTAAACGTAGTGAACTTTGTACATCCAAGTGCACTGGACAACGTGTGTGTGGCTGCTGTTACCTTTTTCTTTATGTAAGAGTTGGAGGACCGCAGCAGCCTGTCGATCTCTGGGGCCAGATCCCTGCACATCTCAGCTGATCCCATACAGGCCAGTGTGCAGAGAGCCAGAGACTGAACGTACTGGTTGCTATGAGACAAGTCGCTGAACAACACAAAGGACACAATACACAAATCACAAGACAGATTCTACATCTTGGACAGTGTCACCATGTGACCAAAGGTCCCCATGGTACTGTGAAAGAATTGTGATACAAGACAAAAATCAGCTGAGAAAGTAGGAAGTGGGCTCAAATGATGTTTTACTTCAAAGAGAAAGAAGCTATCTAAACCATCCTAGTCCTGCGTAGAGAGCAGTGACCCTCTTGTAAAATCATTAATTGTGATTAAGCACATTTTCTGGTTCAATTTCATTGGAGACAGGCAGGCCTGAATGTTAACAGCAGGGTCAACGAATAACTCAAAAGGAACCTGTCTGACATGATGAAGTTGGAGAAAAGATCTCCAAAAGTAACCCCCGCCATGCCCTGATCTAAAGAAATTCAATAAAGTAAAAAAAAAAGTTAATGAGATCTCTGTTCTCAGTCGGATCTGGAAAGAGTCCCAACATCTGAAGCGATACATGTTTCACTTGATGACCAGAATAAAAAACACAAAGGCCTGTGTTACATTTGTCACAAAATATCTTCCAAATCCTTTTGTAGAAGTATTCTGTGAACTGACAAGATAAATGTAGAACTGTTTGAAAGGAGAGCAACTCGTAGTAGGGTAGTACTGTTGGGGTCTGGGGCTGCTTTTTTAGTTTTAGGACCTAAATGACTAAGAGTAACAGTCGGCATAATGACTTAAGGTTCCCACATACCCGGGCATACTGTGTGCATACTGTGAGCTACGCGGACTCTCAGTGGACGTTTTACCCCTCATAGTCGAGGCCACCAGTTGGCTCCACTTCTTGGGATGAACTCCTATGTTTCCCACTTTGTGCCAGTGGGATGAAGCGGAGGAATGGATTGTACCAAGTATTATTAGCTAGTTGAGCATCCAGAGCCGTTTCTTCTCCAGCAGGCTCCCACCACACACGTGTCGGTGCGACACAGAGCGGGGATGTGACAGGGCCGAACGATAAATTAATGATAACGTATCCGTTGATAGACGTGTGGTGGGACAGGGGGGAAAAATAGTCAATAAAAAGTTTAATGGAACAGTTTTCCTTCCTTTTGCGTTCTAGCCTATCATGTAGGTTAATACTACAGTCACTCCATCCTCCCAACCAATCACAAACGCAGACCTAGGAACGCTCCGTCACCAAGCTCCGCCCCCTTGAAAGAGTTCAGAGAGCATGCGCTATTTAAAATAAAATATAAAATAACAATAACTGGCAGTTTTGGTAAAAAGTTGGTTGAAAAAGGGGTTGACTTTGAATTCAGTGTTTGTGTTCTTTATCTAAAAATAGGTCATTAAGCAACGTCATAAAACGGCCTTTCAATTTTTTGGTAATTATAGATATCGATCGATACGATTTCTATTTGAGCGATATGCTTTTTTTCTACATCGTCCAGCCTGCTGGGAGCAGCTCGGTGCATCAAGCTCAGAGTCACGCATAAAACAGTTTCATGGGACAAATTCTTCCCACTAAGAAATTTACAGTGTAACTGCACGTAGCGGTCAAAAGAAGTTCAGCTCTGCTCGTTATCTAGTCGTGCGGGCTCTGCCTGGAGTATGCGTGGACTCCGTACGGAGGTCCGCAGACTCATCCCCCACTATGTGGGAGCCTTTGTGCTCTCTGGCAAAAGAATCCTGAAGGAATCTGTCCGACCATCAGCTCATGACTTAAAGCTCAATCACAGTTGGGTGATTATGCAGCAGGACAACGTTCCTAAGCACACCAGAAAGCTCACAACCTAATGACTCAAAATAAAAATCAGAATGGAAGTTTTGGAGTGGCCTAGTCAAAGTAAGCATTTATTTTAACTGAAATGTTGACCTTAAACGAGCCAATCGTGCCCGGAAACCATCCGATGTGACTGACGGCCAGGAATCCCAGACACTTACTGGTGACAGAGCCACTTATTAGGTTTAGGGAGCAAATGCTTTTCCACATAGGGCCCGGTTGGTTTAGATAGCTTCTTTTTTTTTTCTCTCAACAAATGAAATCATCATCTCGTATTTCCTCAGATTGTCTTTGTGACTGAAACGACCTGTTGCGTCCCAGTTTGAAAGTAAAGCAAAAAACTGAAATATGGGAAATAGCAAACTCTTTTCTGCAGCACTAAATACAATGATCATTTTTGTGTTGTTACAAGTGTAATAAACACAATAACTGATATTTTGTTATGCACAGAGTAAACACAGAAGGCATTTTTTTCCCTCCATGCACAAAGTCCAGCACATATTTAAGCTGTTTAGAAACTCTAATATCAATACAGACACGATTCTTCTCACACACAGTGCAGCTATTAACAACTTTGCCTACTTCTTTATGGAGTTTGTGATGAGCAGACTCGCGTCCTGCTTCTCGTCCAGGAGCATCATGGCTCCCAGGTATCCCACGCGCTTGTCGCTGTAGCGCGGGCTGGCGATCATCCGAACGCACTCCATCTACAACAGACAAGCGGCAAACGCTGTGAAACGTGGCGCCGCTTGAAATGCTGACAACTTGCCGACGGCCAAAAGGCAAACTCTCTGCTCTTTCACCCCGCTGAGCCGAGGAGACTTGGAACTCCGAGCGGGGGGGGGAGGACCGAGCCGGTGGCCTACTTACAGGAGATTTGTTGATTTCTGTCAGGCTTTGCTGGAGGGAAATCAAGCACGGTTCACATTGTTCAGACAACACAGAGGACGTAAAAAAAAAAAGCCTCAGACGTTTGGAAGTGACCATCAGTGAACAGCAGACAGGTTTTGACTCAAGTTAAAAGCAGTTTTTTTGCTAATAAAGCAACATTCCCAATCGTGTCCGATGCCCCAAATCCAGCCGATACGGAAGAGCCGCAAGAAGGAGGACAACGTTACAAGAAAACCAGGCAACGTCCTTTTTCTCCTGCAGCCCTGCTCCCCAAGCGGCTGATTCAGATCTCAGATCGCTCTCTATCCGCATGCCTTGCAGCACCTCCAGAGGTCTGGTACCGACCCATGCATCTGATCCAGGTGTGCTGGAGAAAGGATGCGTCAAACACCTGCAGGATAGCGGCTGGGAATCTGCGGCACGATTACAAATCTTACAACGCTAATTTTTTTTTTATTACCACGATAAAACATAATATTGTATAATAATAATAATAATAAATAATATCATAACGGCGTAATAACGCAAGTATATCCTCTCGAAATAACGCCTCAGACAGATTGAGCGGTTGGCTGCCGTCATCTTGGCTTAAACCCAAACAAAACAAAAAAAAAACTCCTACACTCCTCAAGTCGTGTTCGGCTCTGCCACACATTCGTTATTTTTCTTTTCAAAGAGCGTTTCTCTGGCTCTCCCTCTAAACTTTGAGCGCGTGCCTACCAGACACAACCCTCAGCTCCTCTTTAAACTGAAGACACGAAGGAGGAAGGTGTGAGCGGACACCAACGCACCGTGCCGAAAACCTTTCGTTTTGTTTTGGAGCTTATTTTAATTAATCGTATGATTAAAATTTCATCCTGCAATTAACTGATTCATGGTTTGTGGTGACAGGGCCTACAGCTCGTGTCCACGGCCTCTCTTGGACCGATCTGACTGAGCGATGTTGCACGAAGAAGGACGAAAATCTACTCTCTAGATGCCCAAAGCTCGGCAAAAAAAACTTCAACCAGCAACTGCAGCAGAAAGCGGTTCTACAACAGGGGCCTCCGGGGTCCATCGCTGCATCCCTCCTCCGATGCAGCTGAACCAGCTCGAATTTGGCAATGCCTAGTTTTGAGTCATTTGTTTAATCCAGGTTTATTTCCCACTCAATAAGGGGGGGGGGGGGGTTGGGGGGGGGGTGAAATATACCTTCTAATTTCTCTTAAACCCCATAACCCATTTCTACACTGTTGTTCATCCCACAAACGACATCTGTCCGGACTCTCTGGATGGAAAGCAGACACTTGATGGTTTCCCCACCCGTGGGGCCCAAAAGGCGAACCCGTGACAGGAATTAGCCAAATCTCCCCGGGCCTCACCTGACCGAAGTGAGCCGGGTAGCCCAGCATGTGCACGTAGAGCAGCTTGGCCAGGTTGTGCGAGCGGCCCTCGTTGTCGGTGTTCCTGAACTGGGCCCGGATGGCGGCGCACTCCCTCTGGATCACCCCGCGTTCCTCACACTGGGTCCGGGCTGACCTGATGGCTCGGATCATCTCCTGCAGGGGGACCGACGGAGACATGGCTGTGGGAGCGCGAGGGCGACGTCTGCCGGAGACACGCGGACACAAAAGGGTTATTATTATTTTTTTATTATTATCAATACGTGGTGTTCAGCTCTGCAGAGCCGGTGCACTTCCTGTTTCCACACGTTCGGCTTTGACAGTTACTACTACGTATTACACTAAGTATATACTGTATCTAAAAAAAAAAAAAAAATCGTAATTAAAAACTGAATCAAAAGAAAAATGCAGGATAACGCCAAAAACATTTAAGCCCTTTAACCTCCGTCACAACTGCATCCGGTGACACACGGAGTTATTCTAATAATCACATTTTTAGCACTTCGGCGTCAAAGACTAACAAGTTAACAATTCAGCCAAAAGCGTCACTTGTCGTCACAGCGCCTGAGTCGATGCTGCAGGTGAGCGAACAGAGCCAGAGGCTGGCCGGACCGAGCTAACCTGCTGCCGCCGCTGGATGCTGTTAGCCGCCAGCCGGGCTAAACACCAAGCTAACCCGCTGCGACGTCACGCCCGCGGCTCAAAACCGACACCTACCTCGATTATAATGCCCGCTGTTTCAAAGAGTAAAGCGTTTAACCGACCCCCTCCAACACACGGCACCGTTCAGTTGGCTGGAAACCCAAATACTGTCTATCCATGCAGGTGACGTCAAAACAAGGACGGTTTTCACCCCGACTTCCGGTTTCAGCCTTCAAAATAAAAGGCGTTGTTTTTTTTTTTCTTTTAACTTTTTATTAAACAGATTCAAAGTACAATTCCAAAACAGCAAAAGTACAATTGAATATATGCCATCAATTATGTTTTTTTTCATAAGACAAAAGAAACAATATAAACTTAAACAGTCAAATTAAAAGAAACAAAAGGAAAAAAGAGGAAAAATACAATAAAACAAGCAACACAGGGGTTTAGCTAAAGCATACTGCTACCAAATCTGAAAACTTTAAGGCTTTGTTAAATTGGTCAAAAATTGTACTTTTATCACTTTCTGTGCTTTAAAGCTGTCGTTGTTAAGATAATCCTGTTTATAACACATTAATTTCTAACAATAGTTTAACTACTTGAATGTTTCAACATCGCCACACTTATTAATATTAATAACAATATACATGGCTTTTTACTATAGCTGTGAACTCCATAAAGCAAAAATAATATCAATCCATTTATATTAAAGACAAACTTCAGTAACATTAGGTTTTGTACTTTTTTTAGGAGTTTAATAATAGCATTCATCATACTGACCGCAGGTACAGACCAAACAACAGGGGATGATGTAATCACATTAAGAAGGATTTGAAGGCCTGTATTTTTTAATAAAAAAGACAAGGCTGTTCTTGCCACCCCTGCAATACCCTCATGATACCAATCTTATTTCCACCAAGAAAAAATACACCCTTTCAAAACAACCTCAAGTTTGTGGGGACATTAGGATAGACTTATAAAAACTAGTTAAGACTTTTTGGGTACTTTAATTTGCATTGTGATGTTTCTCTGAGCACCCCTCTTGACCCCGTGAGGGATAAAGCAAGTAAGAAAATGGATGGATGGATGGATGGATGGATGGATGGATGGATGGATGGATGGATGTTTCTCTGTTTTGGAAATGAAGGTAATACAAGCATAATGAAAAAATTCAAAAAGGAATAAGACTAGATTTTAACAAATAAAAGTTCTGAAGATGACCATCATCACTGTTTGATTCACATTTTGTCATTCTTGACAGTATCTACTCGCAGGTCATCTTGGGGGTCATAATTAAAGTTGAACTCCTTGCAACTTAAACACATCTAAAATCATTGATAATTGAAATTCCAAATCTGTGTAAAGTTGCCATATTGTTCACTAATGCTAGCTGTTTAACTCGGTTCGCGTGCCTCTTGTGATGTAATCAACCTAAATCTAAGTCAAGCAGAATTGAGCTGCTATATTTTTTATTTTTATTTTATGTTATCTTTTTGACTGTCTTTTTTTAATTGTTGTATCCCTATTGTGTAAATCCATGCTTTACTATCCAGTTGTTGTTGTTGTTGTTGTTGTTTTTTTGCTATTTTCTTGTGTTATTGGGGAGGGGAAAAAATACACAAATCTGGAGTATCTGTAAATACTAAATTTAAAGAAATTGTACCCTGGATTTTAGTGATTTACTTTGTGTAAACCATTAAAACGTATCTCTACTAATACAGAGTAGGATGAATGAAGTGAAATATTTGTAAATACCTAAACCATTTAACCATTTAAATATGGAATTCAAATTCACTTCTTTTAGGTTGTACGCCCTTCTGATCATATGGATGTGTGGCTTCATGAGTCGTAGTTTTTCAGTACAACAGATAAACATTTCATCCTTGTATCTAACCATAAGCTGCAGAGTTATTGATGTTTCATATAGTGCTCTAATACCTCTGTAACGACGAGTTCCCACACGAAGGCTTTTATTTTGACGGTGAAACCCATAGCTCTCTTTTCTTGTTAACAGCCGTCTTGACCCACCTCAGCTTGTCATACCTGTCCGTGACTTCCGCAATTTGATCGCTTCTTGCGGCTGAGCTCCACCCTCTGCTGCTCTGGCGATTTAGAGGCCAGATGAAACATTGATGAGGGCAAGGAGGCAGCCTTAATTCCAGTTTCACTGCACTGCATGCAGGAAAACACAGAGATACTGCATGAGCACCTCAGGGCCACCCATTCTAGTAGGGATGCTTAAAACATAACACAGGTGAATGGCCATACTAAACCAATCAGGCAGAAAATACAGAGAAATAAGAATGACACTAGTTAAACCATCTTGAGATTTTAGTGTTACTACTGGCAATGAAAAAGGCATATCTGATAATTTTTTTTACAACTTTTGCTTTCCAATACTGAGCTCACATTAGTTGGACTTTTTCCATGTCCATGATCAAGTAATATGTAAAAACACAAACAGAAAAAGGTAAACGAGAAAAAGGGAGGACAAATCAGGCAACAGGATAAGAAAGTGAAATGGATTTGATACGTCACAAACCGGCACCCTATAGACAAATTAAAAGCGTCATGAGGTAAGCTTGGTTTTCCTATCATTCGACATGTGGGGCTTGAAAAAGAATTCATTAGAAACACTAAGATTCTGACAGTATTCTGGTAGATTCACACCATTTCTGTGGGGTTTCCAGCCAGCGTTGTTGCACTGATACCACGGGGCATAAACAGCCCCATTTCCCAAGACAAAGGCTCTGCAACCTGTGGCTACGGAGCTGCAAGTGGCACTTTGGACCTTCCATATTGGCTCGTAAAATTCTGAAGAAACAATTAATGTGTTTATTTATAAATACAATAACTCGTGCAGGTTTTAGCAGTTTTTTTCATGGAATAATTGCATTGAATTTACACAACAGAATGACACTAAAAGTGCCAGTAATATATATACATATATATATATATATATATATATATATATATATATATATATATATATATATATATATATAATATTTTTCTTATTAGATTGGAAATTAAATGCTAAGAATGTTCCACAAATATTATATCCTATTTGAAAAAAATACATCCATTCTCTTTTTGGAAAAGTTTTATACTTTTCTCTATTTTAAAACAGAAATGGAAATAAAATTTTCTTTTAAAATGACAGCAAATTTCCTATAGTAAATATATATCAAACATTATAAGTTGCATTTTCCAAACATCGTGTAACAGCTGCAGCTCTAAACGAGTTTTATTCAGTTGGACTGAAGTAAAAATTGCTCTTTGGATTGTAAAGGTTGCAGACCCCTGTTCGAGACACACGTCAACAGTATTTGTCATATTTGGGAGCCATGCAGTGACTGTGAAGTCTCACTTTTCTCCACATGAACAGGCTCTCTTTTCCCCGTGAGCTTGGAACTGCACTAGAGCCATGAAGCTGTAAAAATGTTATGGACACACTCTGTTACACCACCAATACCTAAAGTCTGACTATAGTTGGTTTTCTCACAACGTGTCGTTTGTAAATAAAAAAGTAATTTCAAGCTATTGCTCTAAATGGTGGACAGACAGGATGATAAAACTTTAAGCTTTTATGATAGCTGTCCGATAGAAAAGTGAAGTACTCAAATATGTTATAGATTTGAGTGCTATTTTGTTTATTTTTTATTTTTTTGTTTCCGTAGTAGCTCAGACCAAAAACAAGTTAACAAGTTCTATTCCAGGGTTCACAACCTTTTTGAAAGTGTGAATACTTTATTGGCGTTGTGTCATGCGAAGGGATACCTTTACTGACCTTAGAACTAGAAAGGTCGGAGTTCACCTTAACTTTATGTAAAATTAATACATTTTTCATGCTTTGTTGTAGATATTGTCATTTTTAAACCTATATAAATGCAAGTATGATTAAACAAGAAGAGTAACGGAATAAAATAAAGTTTTGGTGGTGGGCACCACATGTGGTCTTCAAGGCCTACTTGATGCCTGTGGGTGCCATGTTGGTGACCCCTGTTCTATTCTATTCTCACATATAAAGCTCTTAATAATCAAGCTCCATCATATATCAGAGCTCTGATTACTCCGTATGTTCCTAACAGAGCACTTCGCTCTCAGACTGCAGGTCTGCTGGTGGTTCCTAGAGTCTCTAAAGGTAGAATGGGAGGCAGATCCTTTAGCTATCAGGCTCCTCTCCTGTGGAACCAACTCCCAGTTTTGGTCCGTGAGGCAGACACCCTATCTACTTTTAAGATCAGGCTTAAAATGTTCCTGCTTGATAAAGCTTCTAGTTAGAGTGACTTAGATTATCCTGAGCTATCTCTGTAGCAAGAGAGTTGGCCACAGCAGGGGAGATGTTCACTGCTTATGACTCTTCAAAATAAAACCACTTCAAAAATCCAGAAAAATCCGTTTAATAGGTTGATCAAAACCACAGACTTCATTCTCTGAACACGAGGGGAAAAATCAGCAAGAAGGTCCAAAACAGCAGCACTGGACTCTTCTGCAATCTGACAAACAATCATTATCATTGAAACAACTTCACATAGTTCTGCAATTTGTTTGTTCGAAACATGTCAAGAGGTGACACAATACTGAAGGCCTACACAGGATAGCGGCACCACACAAATAAAGAGATGGGTGTGCAGTGTGTGACAGGACAGGCAGATGAGGTGTACTGCAGAAACGGCCTGAGATGCAGAACCAAAAGCCCTTTGGTCCTGAGAGCGGAGCCAGATGGTTGTGTCCACTTATCAGCCTAGGGAACCGTTGACAAAAAACACACACAATTTGTGTAATTACCTAACTGAAATGCCCTGTAACAAGACTCAACTAACAAATGGGTGATATACTCAGGACAAAAACTATATTCGGTCCTATTTCAAATGATCCTGCTGAAAACGTGAGTGTTTATGAGTTTCAGTGCCAGTCAGTTATGCGGTAACTTTGGTTAGAGCCTTGAAACAGATCCCAAATCGTCCACTGAAGCCAAAAAAGGAGGCTCGCTGAATTCAGTTTCTATTTTTTTCAAGCAGCTGACACTGCATTTTTGACTTCATTACTCCGATAAGTCAAAAGGTTTTGTACGCAATATGCAACGTTCAGTGCAAATGTAGTCTTCCAATTCAAAATGACTTTATTTATCCCAGAGGGAAATTAAATACAGCCACTTGTTTTTGCCAACAGATGATTTACCCGTTTTATTTGTGCAGCACGGCACGGCGCTGCACATCCCATTTTTATCCTGGGATCACAAAGGCAGAGGAAGGGTTTTTCAGCTGTGACTTACCAGTCGTTGCCTTCGGTGCATAGGTTCATCCTGATCGGGTTCCTCCCCCCGACTGGTTAGGGTTAGCATTCAACAATCGCGGGGCTGATGAGGGATTAGTATGCTCTAAATAATTACTTCATCTCCCATTACTGTGTGCCCTTCAGGCATGAATGGAAGTCTGATACTGGTCTGTGGGTGATGCAAATGTCAGGAAAATGCCTGCTCCCTCAGATTAAGGACAGAATCGCATCTGAAAAATATAAATAAATGAGCCATAAACACATGCCTAAAGGTACCACATAAAGACTGGAAGTCCTTCACACAAGGAGAGCAAGGGGATCTGGAGTCTGAGCATCCATCTAATCCATAAAGCCCTCAAAAAAAAAAAAGGGTATTTGTGCCTCAGATTATGCTCCTAAAAGTGCCTGAGCTTTTCACAGCTTGATCACATTTAAACGACATGGCGGAAATGCATTTAGGGGAATAGATGCCCGTATTTGTGCAAAAATAAGGCATTAAAGCTGGGCTAAAAAAAAAAAAAGGCAAGACTTTCAAAGACCAGCGCTCTTTAGGAAACACATTTGAGTGAGAAGTATTTACAGTTTCCTGAAAGCAGATTACGCTTTATGCATTAAAAGAAACAACCGGCAGCAGGGCTTTGCTTTTCAAAAAAGTGGGCAGCAATCTCATAGTGTGTCCTCTCTTCCAGTGATGAACACAAGAACATTTCTAAGAAGGGATTTCTCTGACCAACACATGATGCTGACCAACCGTCCAGGTCCTCAGGGTGAACCAGCTGCGGCCCTGAGCGGACACAAACATGAAAAACAGATACACACAAATATTTTTTCAATAAGTTAAACTAATCAGAAAGGCATTTCTTTATAAAATAACAGGATGCAATGTTAGCCAAACAGAAACTAGTTCGTAAGATGTCCAGGAAAAGTTGTTTTTTTTTCTCAGCTGATCTGCTTTTTTGATACTGTATTACTCAGACTCATTAAAGTTTCATGAGCGAACCCTATTTAGATTTTTTAGCCGATGGCCATTCTATTTACACCTTCAAGGTATTCCAGCCGACCAACCGCTCTGTGATACTGTGAAACATTGGTGCGGTCGCCACCGCTCTGGGTTGGCTCTGTTTCCTTAGTTAGTGCTTTGGATCTCAAGCTCAGAAGGTAAACTGTCTCATGACGATGGGAACCATCCAACGATGGGTGGATTTTGGGGCGATGTGGGAGTTACGGCCTCCGGTCAGTGAGTCACTTAGCCGGCACAAATTAGCCAATCGGATTTCTTCCTGTGTGAAATTTCACAGTGGTTACGTCATCCAGAAACTGCCATTTTTTTAAAATAAAATACAGTCTGCTGAGAGCTGTTCTGCACATTGAGGGCTTTTTAAGCAGGTAGATTTTTAACATATATATATATATATAAAGTGGCTGCTGGCCTTTAAACAAACAGAATGCACAGATAATGTTGCTGCAGCTCGAGTTGCTACAGGTTCAGGAAGAACAAATGTTCAAATCCAGTGGGGCGTTTGAAGGGGGCTGACGAGCAGAGAACAAAACAAAAGAGGAAATATCTGCAGCGGTTTTTGAAATGTTTTGCTTTTTTATTGGATTTTTAGCAGATGAAGGCAGCATGGGAAGCTGAGGCGGTGGAAGAGGATGAGGGAATCTGAGCAGAACTACTCCTGCCGAGAACCAGCAGCTTCCTCTGCCTTCCTGCTGCTGCGGTTCTTCTTGATCCACTTCCAGAAAGTGCTCGTGCCTCTTCCCGTCTTCTCTCCTCTCTCCTGGTTCTTTGTCTGCTTCTCCCTCTTTTTCTTCTCTTTCTTCATCTTCTTGTCCACTTCTGTTGCATTTTGCAAAGCCTCCTTTCCTTCCTCCAGCTGCTTTTTGCTCTCCTCTAACACTTTCTTCTCTAATTGCAGCTCTTCAGCCATCGCTTGAAGTCTGGATTTTTTACAGACAAACTTCTGCTTTTCTTCCTCCAGTTCTTTTCGGATTAACTTCAGATGCTTCTGTTCCTGCAGCAGGTCTTTGGTCGTGGCCTGGAGCTTTTCCTTTTCCTGCTGCAGCTCTTTCTGTTCTTGTCCGAGTTGCGCTTTTAACTCTCTCAGCTCTTTTTTCTCCAGCTGGAACTCCTTGTCCATCTTCTTCATTTTCTCCTTTTCTTTTGCCAGCATCTTTTTCTCTGACTCCACTTTTGCGATTTCCTTCTCCAGGCCTCGTCTGCTTTCTTGCATCGTCTTGCTTTTTGCCATTTCTTTCTTTTCTTCAGCGAGTTTTTGCTTCTCCTCTTTTACGACTTGCGTTGCTTCTTTCATCTTGGTCTTCTCCTCTTCGAGCGTTTTCTTCACTTCTTCCAGCCTCTTCTTCTCGTCCCTCAGCTGGGTCTTTTCCACTTGCAGGTTCATGCTTTCCTTCACTAAATTGACCTTGGTCTCGCTCAGTTGTTTGTCCGTGTTCTTTAAATCCTTCTTCGCTGCCTGAAAGTGTTTCTTCTCCTCTTCCAAAGCCTTCCTCTCCCGTCGCAGGTCATCTTGTGTCCACTTTTTACTTTTGCGCCAACAACCAGGGGTCTCTGAAGAGGGTTGATAAATGCATTCTTCTCTGGCCATCATAAGCTGTTGGAGACGATCTTCCAGTTTCCTCATGCAGCTTTTCAGGTGCTGATTTTCAGCCAGGGACGATTCATAGGCCTCTAGGATCTGGTCATGCCCTCTTTGGGCCATGGTGAGTATCAACAAGCCTGGTGAGGAGAATCAGTAGTTCTTTCAGGTTATGATTTGAAGAATACAAAAAAATAAAACAACCGCACCACTCCCAAATGTTTTGTCTGGAACAAAACAAGACATACATATTCAATAAATTCAAATATGCATTTCTAAAAGGCTTGTCAGATTAAAAGTGCCTTTTGAAAAAAAAAAACTACAATTAAGCCTCCATTTCTGCATGGGAATGTTGCTTTTTTTTTTTTTTTTTTAAAATTGGCCTGATGCAATATTTTAATCTTAAATACTGTTTACGTTAGCTGGAGGAAAATATACTTAACAGAAATAAAGGCTTTAAAACATCACCAGTCTGTTTCCCTTAGTGAATTGAATTACTGAAATAAACTTTACAATAACTTGATTGAATATGACTGTATTTTGTTGATTTGTCGATTCTGACCCAAATCCTTTAGGTATCTGCTAAAATGAGGGATTTAATTTTTCATTATCTCAGTGAAGCCAAATCAAAGCAAGACAAAAAGACATTTTTTGGGACATTTTTTTGGAACGAGCCCAAAACCAAATCCAACAGAAACTCTGTGCAACGTCATTCGCCCATGCATTTAAATGCATTTAGATAAGTTTTACAAATACAACCAAAAAGTGGGATGCTGTTGGGACTCCCACCAAAGAAATGAAATAATTGGGTGTGTTAACCAAATTTGGCTAAAATACCCAATGATTCATAACTAAGTTGTTTTACAAGCTGTCGGAGCTGGTTAAAAACAAACATTTAATGCCTCTTGAGCCTTTAATCGTTTAAAGTTACTAAAGACTTGAAAATAATACCAGAAACAGCAGCACTACTTACAAATGTGTCTTTTTCACCCAAGCAAATCAGACCTTACACATCAGGTCCGGCAGTTAGAAGAGCTGCAGGCAGCCGATGGTTGCCACAGTAACAGATCTGACAGGATTCCGGTTGAGTCCTGAAGTTGTCCCAACAGATGCACGGAGACGATCTGCCTCCAAACAGCAGAAACTCATCCCACAGAAGTATCAAATAGTTCTACTTTAATAAATCAAAGCCCAATCACCACCATATTTCATATTCTTTTTATGGACTAAGACTATTTTAATAGAAAAAAACGTAATATGCTAGTTTTGTTTGTTGCCATTCAAGCCCCTTTTCAGTTAGTACACCACAACCATCAGTTTGTATGGATATTTCATATATATATATATATATATATATATATATATATATATATATATATATATATATATATTTCCAGATTTGTCCTTAATGTTAATTCAAAAATAAAATACTAGTTAAAGGTGAGATATGGCAGACATTTCAAAGGTGGACTGAATTTACATAATAGGGCATCAGAGAAAAACTGGTAGAAAGGAAGGAACGATGCAATGACAAGGAAGTTAGGTAGGACAAAGGCAAGGACGGAAAGGAAAAAGTAAGTAAAGGTTTATTTAACAAGAAATTACATTAAAAAAAAAAAGAAAAAAAAAAGGAAATGACAAGGATACAGAAGAATGGCACCAGAGAAAGGGAAGGAGGAAGGCAGGATACCAGGATGGCGTTTCCTTCTCATCTGCAGTGAAACAGGGACATACTCCTTGTCCAGCATCAGTGTGAGCCGCAGTCTTTATATTAACCTTAAGATTCGTGGATATTAAGAAAATCATCACTAGCTCTGCAAAAGAAATTCCATTTGAAGCCAAGTGGAAGTATATATTTACAAGCCATTCTGAAATAACTGAAAACTGACAACGTTGGTGTGTTTTATTGAAAACGTTCAAAACAACAGCAAACACTTGACCTGAAAAGAGCAACTTTCCTCTGACACTAAAGGGTGTACTGACATTATGCTAACGTTCTATTGATCATGTGGAATGTGTTTGGTAAGGCAGAGATCCAGTTGGATTGCGTGTCCACAGTAACTGTTCATAACCGTATGGAAGACGACATGAAGGGGCCAGACTAAGGGGTTTGTGTTTGTGGGAGACGACTCATTTCTCCTCAACCAGACGTCTGGGAAAAACAAAAAAAAACAAACAGTTGATTTATTGAGTTATGTCTCTACAGACTCAGGGTGGAACATTACAAGTCAGAGAGGGTATACTGTGGGTATTTCCAGAATAGCCCAGACAGAAACAGTCTTACTAAAAAAAAAACAGGAGGATGTCTGACAGGTGTGCCGATTCTTCGAGCTCACAGGCCGATGGTGTAGGAGCGACCCGCTGGATTGTGGATGGCAGAGCAGGAGGGCTCCGTCACCGCCCACTCGTACCAAACCTTCTTCCCGTTGTTGCAGCGCCAGAACCGCACGGTGACGTCGTCGTCCCGGGATATGGAGATGGGTTGCTGTGAGGGAAAAGAAACATTACTCTGCGTGTCGGTGTTAAATTTTGACCTGGGTGGAGGTCTGACTTACTTTGAGGGGGAACAGAATGGGAAACCAGGAGAACATCCCAGGTGAATGCGTATCTGGTTTTATACCTGCAACAAACACGTTCACCAATGAGATCTCATCCATTGCTTAGAACTTCCTCTCTTGCTTAGGTAACTTACTAAGGGTGACATCTTTGTACAGGGTGGTCTCAAAGTAGCCTGCGAAGCCGTGGAGCACCGTGTTACAATCCACAGAGAATCGAAGACACTGGTACCGGTTGTTGTTCATGTCTGGAAGAAGAAAAGATGATCGGTGCTTGAGCGTGTACATGTTTGTAGGGGGGCTGGTGGGATTTAACAGCACCGCATAATACAGGAAGTGCCTTCCCATAACCTGGAGGCTACTTCCTGTCACTAACCAGCTACCTTTCAAAAAGTTAGGCGGTACGCTAGGGGTGGCTGATGTGATGATGTTACCGATTGTGAAGGATTAAGAAATAAAGAGAGATTGTCTACAAGGCACATTCTGCACTGGCGGCTGGTTTTAATGATTACCGCGTTAGTAGCACAGTATTTGTACAGTTAGATGAAAATATAATAGCCATTAAACCTATCGTGACCACTCATAAAAAAAAAAAAAAGGGACTTTTTTTGATCGGCCATCAAACGCTTTGTCTCAGATGCGTCGCAGCAGAGGGCAGGAAAATTAACTCGTGTATATCCAGACCACAGCAGATCAAGGGCTGCACGCAGCCGTTCTGCAGACTTCACAACTGCAGCAGGAAGAACTTTTAGGCTACGTTCACACTGCAGCCTGAAGTGACCCAATTCAGATTTTTTTGCCCATATGCGACCTGGATCTGATCTTTTCATGACAGTCTGAACAACACAGATCGGATTTTTTCAAATGCGACCCAGGCCGCTTGGATATGTGGTCCTGAATCCGAAACACATCTGATCTTTTCAAATGTGACCTGTGTCTGTACGGCCAGTTCGCATTTATCCAACCTGTATGTCACTGATACGGTAACAAGCACCTGTTGCAAGCAAATTCAGCCCCACTGCTATAGCCTGCCGAAGATGTGCGTCTTTACGCAAGTAGCGCTAAAGAGAGCCGCTCACAGAGGCACATAAAGGTTGCCTTTGTCATTCGAAAATTATGAATGACGTCCGTGTCAGTAAAGCCGCTCACATCGCTATCCCACCATTCCCGGCTTCGACTCCGCACCAACACCTTTCTCTGTATGAACCTTACAGCCCCACAAAACGCCATTGCCAAAAATGTGGCTCTTTCTTTTCGATCTTCTTAAAAAGATTGGTTGGTAATGTGCTGCTCCGGCTGGAGAAGAACTTAAGGAACGCAAGATACGCTGCAGCATTACGATCCATGTTTAGTTCTGCAAACACTGAGCACGCTTGCTACGCATGACGTCATCGTGTCCTCTACTGCGCATGCGGGACACTTAGGCGTATGAATTCAGTTCACACAGGAGATCACATACAAGTCGCATATATTTGGAGGTGTGAACGGACACGCAAAAAAATCTGATTTAAAATAAAAAATAGGAATTGAGCATCAAGGCCTGCAGTGTGAAGGTAGCCTTAGAGAGCGGCCCTCTCCTCCAGCTGCTCATATCAGCTAATGGCCTCAATGATGTTTTATTTATGAAGCATCACGCGTTTTTCTTCAAGAGGACTTTGATTTTCTTTAAGAAAAAATGCATTGTGATGCGTCTGTCATCTTGCCCGCTTCTACGGCTAGTACCACGGTGGTTCTGGAAAAGTAGCCGGCAAGGTAACCTCTGAGGACGTCGTTGAGTGCTTACCTTTTGTGGGGTGTGTGAAAGTGAAGCAGGCTTTAGGCTCAGCCAGCTGGTGGAAGTTATGGAGTCTCACGACGTAAGGCGTCTCAAAATGGCACTCGGGGTCCTTGTCGCGTTCCCGGCACCCTCGGACTTCGTTGTAAAGCTTGGAGGAGGACAGAGGAGCCAGGAAGGACGTGTAGGAACAGGGGATGCTGACGCCGTCATCTGCGTTGAAGAGAAAAGTGATACAAGCAAGCGTTGAGGGTAATTGGGTAGAAGAAACGCTTCTTGTATATCCCGCTGAGACTTCGTCGGAAAATAGAGGATTAGTACCTTTGAGAAAGTGCTGCGCTCCGTCTAAGCACTCTGGGGAGAGCTCGTTGTCCCCAAAGGATCCGAGGAGCTCGCTGACAATGATATCAGCTTTCTCCGGCGCTTCCCACTCCCGCATGTCACACGACACCACAGTCACCTGGTCGCCCCACTCCTCAAAGCGCCAGTTCTCTAATCTGAACAACAGAAAGCCCTGAAATGAAACACTCAGCTCCTTTCCACGGAAATGCTTCCAGGAGTGAGGCAGCTCGACTCACGTGATTACCGCATTGGGATTTTTCTCAACAGCGTACACCCTCAGCTTTCGGTCCGCCTGTCTGGCAGCACGCAGCGACGCATTAACCAGAGGACCCCTTCCTGCTCCCAGCACCATCAGCACCCTTCACCAATAAAAAAAAAGAAGGAAATCATTAGACACCACTGGTACAAAAGTATTCACAGCCCTTAAACTTTTCCCAAAGAATCTGGATTGGGTTTGTAATCAGCGCCCCTGAATCAATACTTCGCATCATCTCCTTTTCACTTTTGACAATTAGGCGCAAAGTTCTAGGGCTGTCACAGTACGTTCTCGCCAGACGTAACCACACCTGATCAGTTTCTGAAAGTTATTTGATTTTATTATGTCCTTAATCTCACAATAATTGAACAGTACCAACAGGAGTCATCATGCAATCCTGTCAATGTGCTCCTGAGCAAGGCACTTGACCTCAAAGTTTCAAACTGAAGTGCATCTGTGTATGAATGAGTCTGGGTGCGATGGGGAGAATGTTGCTTTCATGTAAAGCTCTGAGTGGTCGGTATCACTAGAAAATAGAGCTGCACAATTAATCTCATTTGCAATATAATCACAATTTAAAAAAAAAATGCAATTTAATTTACCGTTGCACCCCTACAACCTTCTGTTGGTCTATTGAATAAAATCCATTAACATGATTATAAATTAGTAAATATTTAATAGGATTGCTTAACCTTATTCAAGTTGGAGGTAATGAGGGGAGGGGAAAAAAATAATGACTTCAGCTACAAATCATTAGCCAGATCAATCCAACGTCTTAATTGTAACTTCATGCAGATAGAAAAACATCTTACTTACTGAACATTAGTGTCTTTCTGCTCCTCTGGTACTCTGTCCAAAAGACATTTATATACAGCCTGAAAGAAGTGATGAAAGTGTTACAGACAAGCATTTTACATGTGAATTTATCTCTGTTAGATTATTGTCTGAATATCAGAGTGAAATGCTGCGTATGACAGCAAAAATAGCTGCTTTTAAACTCCTACAATTCAACTCACTAAAAAAAAAAAAAAAAGTCCTATGAAAAAAGACACAATAAGCACAACAATGGTTTAATTTGAAAACCTGAAACTGTGCCCACCTGATTTGTTGCCCATGTCTTGGATACCCATGAAAAACTAATGATTTCAATTGAAGTACTTGTGAGCAGTTGATGTGAAAACACTACAGTGGTTGAAAATTCACAACAACTTGGAAACAAAGATCAGAATTAAGAAAGCCCCCCCAGTGTAATTTATAGACCTTGTCTACTAAATGTCCAGAGTAAAATACTAGGGGCACATCCCTACCGTAATGATGTACTAAAATGACAGCTTTCCACATAGAATATTCTACTAACACATGTGATAAATAATCCGTTCATAAAGTTAGCTCAGTCTATTCTATGCTATAGAAATGACTAAAAACAAAAGATTTAAAAAGCTCTCGTTCAAGCCGACGCCTTCTTACATCCAAGAGGTTTCATTCACTTGCAAAACTTCCAAAGGTGGAAAATGAAATCTCAAAGAATCATAAATGTATCCTCAAAGAAAAATTAAAATCGGGATTTTTGATAAGCTGAACAAAGAAAACCTGTTGAATCGATAATTGGTTTTAGGTCAAGCCAGGTTTAGTTTTATTTCTTGCTCCTGGATATAATCTGTGCCGCGTTTTGCCTCCAACTCTCTGGTAACCATGATGGACAAACGCAGCTGTGGCCACTGCCTCACCTGTTGATACTGAGAATATTTAATGGGATCCTTCTCGAACACTTCATACGTCTGAGACTCCAAGTTGTCCATGAGCGGCTAAACGAGGGACAGAATTAGACACTTTTAGAGCCTAACCAAATAGTCGATTGACCAGAACCAGAGAGAAACGCGAGGCCGACGCAGAGTTCCTGACCTGGAGCGGGGACTGCAGGTAGTCTTCATACCCTTTGGCAAAGAGCTCGTAGGAGTTGGGCGCCGGCCGGTTCTGGTTGAGGTATTCCAGGTATTGCAGGTAGGACCTGAAGTCCTTCTCAGTGTGCCGACTGGCGCCCGTGAAGATGAACTGAGCCTCCAGCTGCAAGCACAGCATTTACTTTAGGTTCAAAAGGAAAACGGTGAAATCAGGCTGCTCAGCCAACCATCATCCAGTCATCACGTCCCCACCTTAAACAGCCTGAAGATTATCTTCTGGTGCGCTTTGGACAAAACAGGGAAGCCCTTCTTATTAGTCAGGAAGATGCTCGTGGAAAGTATCGCCGCTTTGATCGGCTCTCCGAGCCACTTGTCGATCACGGCGTCTGACGGCATGTCGGGTCCCACTTCGATGGCTTCAGGGAGAGAAAAGGAGAACATTCTCAGTAGGGCTGTGCATAAAAATCGATATAAAGATTAATATCGATATTTTTAAAAACAATTTAATATCGATATTCTGGCTTTCAATATCGATATACCTCCCAACCTCTAGGGGGCGTTATTACAGCGCAACCATTACAGTTCACAGCGAAGGAGAGCAAGTGAGACGAATTTGTGGAACGGCCGACAGGATTTTAGAAGCTCCTTTGTCTCTAAAATCAGATGTTTGGGCACATTTTTGGTTTCTGTGACACGTTAAATGCATTGAAGCAAATGCACTTTATTTTCCTGTTAATATGTCTGTGATCAATAAATAGAACATAAACATAATATTTGGCTGATTTTGGTGATTGAATCACTGAGCATTAATTCAAAGTAATAAATATCGATATTGGAATCAAAGCAAGCTGAGCCATGTATCGAGAATCGTATCGTATCGTGAGCTGTGTATCGAGAATCGTATCGAATCGGCTCATCCTAGATGATACCCAGCCCTAATTCTCAGTAGGAGAAAGGGTCTGAACGACTGGTAACGCTCTGTGGCGTGACATCTCACCGAGACAGATCCTCTTGTTGTAATCACAGAGGGTTCTGAACGAGTGCCACCTGAAAACAAAGAGCGGGAGGGAAAGTGAGTCACGGTTATCGTGTAATTCAGCGCGGCCTCAGCTGCTGAGGACGGAGCGGGAAAACTAACCAGCCCCAGGTCTTCTCCTCCACGCTCGTCTCGTCGGCACACGCCGTCGCTTCGTTCTCGATCAGATCTTCCCGCGTGTCTTCTGGTGCCATCAAGGGGACACGTATCCAGAACTAATGAACCCAAAGAGAAGCTGGGGTTAAGTCGGGTTGGGTCCGGGTTACCGCCCGGCCTCCCGTGTGTGGCGTCGTACGTTTGAGGTGTGGTGTCCAGTGTGGATGTGGTTCAGCAGCATTCGGGCCAGGTTAGCGTTGTTGGGCCCCTTCATAGGAAGCATGAAGACGGGCAGGCCCAGGTAGGCCGAGAAGTTCAGCTCCTGGGCAAGAGCCTAGAGGGGAAACGTGGAAAAACAAGAAGGGAGGAGCACAGAGGAAAAGTCAAGGTAGAAACCAAGCTTTGAGACAAAAGCCGGGATCTTTGAAGAACCGGCGCAGACGGAGGGACTTACAGCTTCTGAGTTTCTGCGCTCCGTCTCGATTTCTGAATCTGCGTCGATCCACTGGGAAAGCTTCCCAACGATGAGAGTATTCCAGTCTACAGAAAAAAACACAGAATGAATAAACGAAGCTGTCGGCCCCCCTCTCACATTTTCCATCTCTAGATATAAAAACAGTTAAATGATGCCGTTCCCTGCAATTCATTCAACCTATAGACTGCAAAGCAAACACGAATGTTATGAATTTAGCTTCACTTCCAGCACTTTGAGGTTCTGAGCCCGGTTAGTTAAATCTGTATGACCTCTTGTGTTGCTCTCTGTTCAAATGATCACTGGATACCTCAGTCTAATAAAACGCCACAGTAACTGCTCAAGCTTCAGTACAGGAGTGACCAAAGTGTTGTCCTGGGGCTGTTTGCAGGCCTTAAAGTGATTTTGTCAGGCCCCTGGACCACATTTCAATGATGGGACAATTTTGCTGAATCGGCCCAGGACGTTTATTCAGACGCAGTTGAAGGACAACCGTTTTTGGGTCACATTTTATATTGACGCAGGGCCTTAAATGCTGCTTAAAATGAGAAATGTGAGATACAACTATTCATATTTTACAAAGCAAGAACTTAGGAAGGAGGGGTCACGGTTCTTGATGCTGAGAAAACACTATAGACATGTAGAGACAGATGATAGAAAACCACCAAGCCCAAAATCTATGAGCCTTGAATCCTGTTTCATTTTAAACATGCAGGATTTACTTTTGTTTTTAATGTTCAGGTGATCTAGACGGGATCCCTTTTTTACAGAAATCAGGGTACTTTGTTTTGTTTCATTAACATCGATGGATGGATTTAGTTTATTGTCGAAACAGTGACGTACTCTGCACCACCTTTGTTGTGCATTTTCCTATAACAAGGTAACTAACTTGCTGCTTTACTGACAACTTTACTCAGCAGCACTGGTGTTTTTAGGCCGATAACATCAAAGGAACGGGATTCTTCCATAGAGTCGTCTTCTGTTAGTTTGGATTAGGTAGGTTTGATTGTAAAACTACACTTTGAAGTGAAACTGAAAGCCATGCAAGTTCAATCTGGTTCAACAGATCTTTACGTTTTCCTTAAAATGTAAATATTTTAACTTGATCAGACAGCTAGAACGTAAAATATCCAATCTTTTTTCCGTTCAGTGAATGCACCAAACGCATCCACACTCTTCTGTGAGGAAGTGGTCACAGCAGGAAGGCTCAAATTAAGCTATTTCCAGTCTTAGTGAGGTGTTTAAAAATGAACTCAGAGGACTCGTAGAGATTTAGGAAGATATTTAAGAATAAACTGGAACCTTTCAATGGAGGCATGTTGGCTGCTAATTCTAAGGTAGACTCTTGATTTTACTCCATCACCATTTCATACCACAGTATTTTTGGTCGCTCATTCACAACCTGTCTGTCTGCCCTGGGATGTCAGTCATATTGGCTAGGAGCAATTGTTTCCTGTTATTTCCGCAGATAACAGGACAGCTGAAGGTTTTTGACAGCGAAGTAGACCCTTTAAACTTAGAATTCCTCTTATTGAACATGCAGGACTTTCCCAGAGTAAATCTGAGAGTCGGGGTAGAGTTTGGCATTCTCTGGGAAAATCCATACGAAGACTAATGTTTAAACCCCGCGATCAGCTATGAACGTGGATATAAACAGCATGCAAAAACATACAAAGAAATTGTTGTTGTTGGTGTGAAAGCTCAGAATTAGATGTGTGAGAGTGAAAAAAGTAACAATAAAACTTGGGATTTTATTAAAATGTAAAATTATTAATTTATATTTATATACGTAATACAACGTTTATCTTTGTTTAAGAGGCGGAAAAATATTTTGGCATGAAAACGGGTATTTATTTACACATTGTGTAAACATCAGGGCGGTATGATTAGCGATTTAGCCATTATTGGCCAGTTTAACATTTTATGGCACAAGGATGTTTTCATTCCAATTCTGAAAAGTGCTTGAAATTGCGCACGCATGTTTTTTATTAGTGTCACTTATTGCAAAATTGCATATTAAAATGCCCAAATAGCCTTCTACACTTTCATAAATTAAAGGATAAAATATGCGATTAATCTTGAGTTAACCAATGACATTATGCGATATATATATATATATATATATATATATATATATATATATATATATATATATATATATATATATAAAGATAAGCTTTATTGATCTCACATTGGAGAAATTCACTTGTCACACATTGGCTTAGTGATCAAAAGAAGGTGCATAAGACAGTGGGTCCACAAATATATACAGGGTATGAAAGAAAGAAATATATATTCAAGTATTAGTCCACATGAAATGCGTTGCATAAACAATAATACACATTACTAAACTGACAGTTTCTATAAGCCATGTGAGGGATTCTTAAGGGTGTTCAAAGCAATAACATTGCTCACTTTAATTCAAGAATGGACATTTCTTAGCTTTTAGTTTGGGACGCACGATAACCAGAAGAGGGTAGAGAGACTAACCTCTTCCACATAGCAGCAGATCTGAACGGGTCTGGGCTCCGGCTCTGGATTTAGCGGGATCCAACTCAGACTCTCTCCTGAACCTCGGGTGGAAGAGGGGCATGCACAGGAAGTCAAACCTGCACACCGGAGGATAAAAAAAATGCAC
Source organism: Fundulus heteroclitus (assembly GCF_011125445.2). Lineage (NCBI taxonomy): Eukaryota > Metazoa > Chordata > Actinopteri > Cyprinodontiformes > Fundulidae > Fundulus > Fundulus heteroclitus. The sequence goes on from NC_046366.1 coordinate 9,832,093, forward strand.
ATTAAATAAAATTTATGTGTTCACGGTATAAACCTTTAGCCGTTTATAATGGGTGAGGAAATGTTGATCAGAACCGCCCGCGTTGTCGCTGTAAACACTTCAGACGGGCATCAAGCATCGCTGTTATGTGACGGCACGTGCTGAAAACTCGCCGGCTAGCTTAGCCAGCATCACGCTCGGACACAAAAGCTAACAAGCGCGAACAGTTCTGTTGCATTTAAATAAAATGACAGGCCTAATCCAACGCTCTCCTCACCCGAGTTTGGCGACCGCGGCTAAAGTGTCAGCTATCTCTGGCACACAATTCAGATCTCTCCCGCAGGACACTCTGCTCCCTGTACTGGCGGACGCCATGGCTTCTGTCCCTGACTCCATAGACATAATATAAGAGTAGACGCGTCATTGGGCGGGTTCTGCCTATGCTGCGATGCGTCAGAGCGTCCGCCATCTTAAATGTGGCAAATCTGCAGTTACTCAGTCACTTAAACAGTATCAGAGGGACTTTAATCTCTGAATATACTTTGTATTCGTAGTATTTTTTGTAATATTACAAGTTTATTTTCGTATCCCTTTAGCTTCATTCTCCTGAATTTATTCTCCTAAAGAATAAAAATATTTAAAATAATCTAACCTGGCCCCATTACTCCAGGAGTGAAATAATTCTGCAAACTGTGATTATTCTGGAAATGTTCCCCCTTAATTCTCATAATATGATGTTTTTATCATAACATTATCACTTTTGTGTTTGTTTGTTTATTTTTACTTTATTTACCTAGTACTTTTTTTCTCATATTATTAATTTTACCTCTTTAATACTCCCCCAAAAAGTCTGTTCCTAAAGGTTCACATGTGACACGGTTTAATGAAATAATGAAGACCACAATGTTTAGATTAGATGTGTGTGTGTGTGTGTGTGTGTGTGTGTGTGTGTGTGTGTGTGTGTGTATTTATTGCAGCACAGGAATGAGGCATCTTCTCTGATCCACGTTCACAATAACAGAACTCAACTTTTTTCTGCCACATACAATATGGCGGTGACGTTGACGTGCGAACCTGCGCCCTATGACGCGTCTACGTATATGATGTCTATGCCTGACTCAACCTGGGGGAAAGATCGCGCGGCTTTCGAGGAAACTGACGCCATTTTGGATTCGACAGGACGTGGGCAGGTACTGTGTAAGCAGGCACTTAGAGCCAAAATGGCTTCGCCAGGACGCCAGTTGCATATCTTTTCTTCTTCTTCTACTTGTTCAACGGCAGCCTGCAGCCATGACTTTTAGGTGCATACCGTCATCTACCACATCGGAGTATGTAAGATGTATCATATCCAATGTTTAGACTTAGACGTAGACAACTTTATTTGTCATTTTGTACGTACAGAGTGCATACAGAACGACAGTTCGTTGCATACAGTTTGTAAATTACAGTATAAAGTGCAGCAGTGATTAAAAAGTAAAGTAGAGAGTATTTAAACCATTTGTATGTGCAAAAATACAAATTTATACACACACACACACACATATATATATATATATATATATATATATATATATATATATATATATATGTGTGTGTGTGTGTGTGTTTGTGTGTAGTCTATGTATGAATATAAACACTAATTCCTATCATATATTCATATATATCTAAAATACTGTATAACAGTATTCTGTATTTCCCTTGTCCCCTCTACTGTTGCTCCTATCAAACTTTTAAGACCCCTTTAAGACCCCATTCCCTTCCTGTCTATTCTCTTCTCTTCGGCTCTTTCTAGTCACACCCTTGGCATTAATAGATTTCTGCACACTGTAATATTCCCAGTCTCTGGTTGGAAACGTTATAAATTTGGGGAATTTGGGGAGCACAGCCTTTAATTCAACATAATTACAGTCTCCAGCTACGGTCATACATAGGCTGAATGTATGCTGCAGTAATAATCACAGAGCTGACCTCTGACTAGTTTAAATGGTCTGCACTTAAATTGCCAGATATTCCAGATCGGGGGAGCAGAAGGTTCCGGTAGCTTTTGCAGCTGTGCGCCAAGAGTTGCGGATGTAAACAATCAAGCCTCTGCTCCTCTCTGCCTCTACAGTCCGGTCGGCTCTCAGCAAAGAGCGGCCTGCTAGCTCAACTGTGTCGTCTGGTACGTTTTCATCCAGCCACATGTCTGTGAAGATTGCTCAAAGCCGTCCATCTGACATGCTGCGATTCTCAGCCAGATCTCATCTAAGCTTGTTGGCGGGTAATCTTACGTTGGCCAGGAGGACAGAGCTTGTTTCTGCAGATTATTCAGTTCAATTTACTTTATTTAAAGACATGTCATAAAATCAAAGCTTTTTTTTGGAGGTTCAGCCCTCATCTGCGGTCAGATATCTGATCCAGATGACACCAAAACCCCCTCCCTTCATAAGTTTGTAGGGCAGGTCCCCCTTGGTGCAGACCCCAGACCCAGAACTCATTAGCCCGTATGGACGAAGATGGCGAGTGTCACAGTGAGCAGGGACATTTGGGTGTCCTTTTTCCCCTGAAGAAAAGATTTCAGATAATTTAGATGGATGGTTGAACCTAAATTGAACTGTTTAGAAGCTTAGACTCAGCAGCAGCAAGCAAAAAGTCTAACTGTCTCACCACTAGCAAGGTAACACATCCACCACTCGCACGTCTACACGCTCACAAACGCTGCGTGGAATGAAAGCTTTGCAGAAAGAGGCATCACTGGATATCCAATTCACAGCACGAAGATTCAAATATCGCTTACAGATGCGTTTGTGCAAGCTGTCACTTTTGTTAGAGCTATAAAGGGATAATGGGCCACACCTGGGAGCAGATAAGAAACGATTCTTTATCAGAAACCTAGCTGGCCTCAGGAAACAAAAGACTGTGTGAATATTGCCTCTTGCTCAGTCTGTTCGTGGACTCCCATCTTCTATGTTAACTAAGAGGATCTACCGATCTTGCGATCAACCCAGCTACTTCCTTGCTTTACCAACACTACCATGGCTCTGGAAGACATTTGTAACTTCAAAGACGAGCGTGTGCAACAGCTGTTTCCTTTTCCAGCTTTGGAGACAGACTCCCACGACCTGGAGCTGAAGAGGCTGAAGACGTCTCAGACGCACTGCGGGACGCCACAGCGCGTTTTCGTGCCCCCTCTCCGTCGGGTCGACCCGTCAGAACCGCCGCTGACCGCGCAGAGGCCTTTCCCTCTGTCTCACGGAACCACGACCCTGGGTTTCGTTTTCCAAGGCGGGGTCATCGCGGCGGCGGACACGCGTGCCAGCGCCGGGGGGCTCGTCGCCTGTCCGGCGGTTCACAAGATCACCCCCATTCACTCCCACTTGGTGGTCACCTCCTCGGGCAGCGGGGCGGACTGCATGCTCTGGGAGCGCATCCTGACCAGAGAGATCAGACTGTATGAGCTGCGGCACAAGCGTCGCCTCTCCATAAGAGGTTCTGCCAAGCTCCTTTCCCTCATGCTGCATCCGTTTAAAGGCACGGACGTGTGCGTGGCTCTCACTCTGTGCGGTTGGGATAAGGAAGGAGGGGGAACTGGTCTGGCTCACAACCTGGACAACTCATCCTCTGTGACGGATGCGAGCTCTTCAGCCCCCAGCAGCGGCCCGCGGCTGGTCTACGTGTGCAGCGACGGCGCCAGGCTGCAGGGAGACGTCATCTCCGTTGGATCCGGTTCTCCTTACGCGTACGGAGTCCTGGACGGAGGTCTGAGCTGGAGTCTGAGTAAAGAGGAAGCCGTCTCCTTGGCAAGAGAAGCGGTGTTCAGAGCCACCCACAGGGACGCCTACTCGGGCAACAACGTGGACCTCTTTCACGTCACAGCCCAGGGATGGAGCCAAAGACCAAGGGAGGACCTGAGAGAAGAATATTATCGAGACATGGAGAGGAGGTCCAACCGTGGAAGAAGAAGAAAAAAGGACAGATACGATGGAGAGTAGTTAGATGAAAACCATGGAACCGTGTTGGGCTTTGGAGGAGGAAATGATACATCTAGGCTGAATAAAAGTAGTTTAAAAAACACTTGAAATTGGACTATATCATCTAGTTTTAAAAGTTATGCGATGAAACTTGTAGATAATATGTATGCAACCTTCAGGGGATGTTCCTTAAAGTAATTTTTTTTTTTAAAGTAACATCATAATATTTGTAGCTAACATTCAGGGTATTGTTATGGAACTCATTCTGATTGTTAACCAAAGGTAACAAAGTTCTAACAACATCCAGGGAACCTTCTATGGAGCTTTCCCTGGAGATTTCCTAGACTTCTTAGACACTTCTATGTAACCTTCAGTTAACTTTTGGTTGTTGTTCCCTAAACATTGTCAAAAGGGAGCATTCTGAAAGTTTTATGTAACTTTTAGGGAACCTTCAGGAATATTTCTCTAAAGGTTCCCTGAAGATTACATAACTGAACTTTCAACCTTAAGGGAACATCCTAAAGATTTAAGATAACCTTCTCTGAACCATCAGAGAACTTTCCCTACAGCTTCTCTGAAGGATAGAAAATGTATAACCTTCTGAGGGTGACCCTTGAAGGTTTCCTAAAAAAGAGAAAATTACGGGAACTTTACTAAAGATGAATGAAAAGTTAGAACCTTTCACAAACCTTCCCAGAAACTCTCAGCAAGGTTAATGTTTTTTGGGTTCTCACTACATCCTCCCATTAAATAATTATAAAGTTATCCTACAAGGACATTTATCAGGCCTTAATTATTTGTTTACTTTTTTTTCGACCGAAAAACATGAGTGACTTTTTCACTTCCTCACCAGGCGGTGGCGCTGTGTAATTTTAGCAACCGCGCAGCATAAGCGTTCCTGCTCTGGGCGGAAGTTGCCTGCCCATCGTACACACTCTTTCAAAGATGGCTCTCGCTAGTGTGTTAAGCAGTGATTGTGCGGATTTCTCGTCCGAGTACCGGCAGCCGTTCGCCTACAGCTGCGGTTCCGGACAGAACCAGGGGGAGCATGAGGCGGTACCGGGGGACGGCCTGAGTTTCTGCCTGAAGAACCCGCTGCTCGCTGCCGACGAAGATGGCGTGGAGAGGAAAATCGAGTTTCTGCACGGAACAACCACATTAGCCTTTAAGGTAAGTCCGGTAGCCGCTAGTTGTAGCTCGGCGTCTAAAGAAGAGACCCAATAATCGTAAATGTTTCCTACAGAACATTTCTATCGCTTTTAAATCCTACACGGCAGCTCACATCAGACAGTGAGCCGAACGCTAGCTTGGTGCCGCTAGCTGGGCTAAAAACTGCTTTCTCATGGTGGCGAAGCTCTGAGTCCTCTGTGACTGATGGTTACTGTTATTAGACTTATTAATAATTCATTTATGCATAGCTCTAATTGCTTTATAATGCATTATGTTTTTAATTAGTACATAAACGGTACATCCATGTCTTAAACTGCCCGAAGTGAAAGAAGGGGAAAAAAAAAAAAAAACAACCCCCCAAAAAAGAAAAGCCAAATTTATATAGTTTGGCTCTGTTGTCACCTTTGGCAATAAGAGAGCAGACTGCCTGCCTCAGACGTGTTTATTTCTATTTAACAAGAAATAATCTCACATTAGGTACTGCCAGGAGCTAAAGGGACACGATCCTAATAAGTAAAAGTTAAAATAGATAAATACAACAGCAACAAAATGATGATTATAATAAAAATAAAGAAAATACTAATAAAGTAGGAAAGAAAATAATGTTGAAATGGTAGCAGACACTAAGAAAAATCTCTGAACATTTATTATTGTGTCAATAATAAAGTTCACTTATTAAATGTCAATCATTTAAACTTGAAATATGTGTTAGTAAAACTTTATCGCTCAAGATAAAAATACCAACGTGCTTTACAACTGAAGATAAAAAAACACGAGACAAAATTAAACATGGCATACTTGGTTAAAAATAAGAAATATTAAAGTTAACGGTGGAAAAAAGAACACCAGATATTTACAGAAAAATATGAAATATGAATGATAATACAGCAGCGTTTCAGAGTAGCTAAGGCGTGTGGCTCAGCATCTGAGTAAATGTAAAGCATTCATATTCAGATCAGAACCTGAGCAATAATTTGTATGATTTAAACAGATATTATGTTTGTTGGGAGCAGCTAAGATGACATAGTCTGACTGCAGCCAGGAGGAAGGATCGACGGAGGCGCTCCTTGGAGCATCTGGGATGCAGCAGTCTGTCACTAAAGGAGCTCTCCAGCTCTGTAACATCTCCATGGAGTGGGAGACACTGTCCATCACTGATGGGATTCTCCTTACAGTCCTTTTGTCTCCCACCACCTGCACTGGGTCCAGAGGGCATCCCAGGACAGAGCTGCCCCTCCTGATGAGTTTATCCAGCTGTTTCCTCCCAGCTGTTGATAAGCTGCTGCTCCAACAATCCACACCATAGAAGATGGCTGATGCCACCAGAGTTAAAGAAGCGTCCCTGCACTCCAACACAGTCCTGTGTCCTAACATCCTGCGGTCAGTCGGTGAGGTGATCCACTATCCACTGTAGGGCTGGGTATCATCTAGGATGAGCCGATTCGATACGATTCTCGATACATAGCTCAGCTTGATTTGATTCCAATATCGATATTTATTACTTTGAATTAATGCTCAGTGATTCAATGACCAAAATCAGCCAAATATTATGTTTATGTTCTATTTATTGATCACTGACATATTAACAGGAAAATAAAGTGCATTTGCCTCAATGCATTTAACGTGTCACAGAAACCAAAAATGTGCCCAAACATCTGATTTTAGGGACAAAGGAGCTTCTAAAATCCTGTCGGCCGTTCCACAAATTCGTCTCACTTGCTCTCCTTCGCTGTGAACTGTAATGGTTGCGCTGTAATAACGCCCCCTAGAGGTTGGGAGGTATATCGATATTGAAAGCCAGAATATCGATATTAAATCGTTTTTAAAAATATCGATATTAATCTTTATATCGATTTTTATGCACAGCCCTAATCCACTGGGACAGGTGGTGGTCCACTCTGGGCCGCTCCAGCTTGTCCTTCAGAAATCTTGGGTGGATGGTGTTGATTTCACTGGAAAAATCAAAGAACATGACCCTCACGTTGCTTCCAGGTGGGCCAGAGCTCGATATAGCAGGTAGATGATGGCATCATCCACTCCAATGCCAGGCTGGTAGGCAAACTGCAGAGAATCCAGTGAAGGCCTCACCAGGGAGCGAAGATGGTTGAGGATCAACCTCATCATCAGATGCCATGTTAGTTCTACCGGCTTGTAGCTGTTGAGGTCTTTGGGTGTTCAGTCTGAGGCGCTGGTACCACACAGGTTGTTTTCCACAGCTTTGGTACTCTCCCCTGTTTCAGACTGATGTTGAGGATGTGTCCCATGATGCTACACAGCTCATCCGTCCACACCTTAGGAGCCTGAAGCTGATGCCATCCAGACCTGCAGCCTTCCTCACTTTGGTCTTTCGGGCTTGGTGTTGGAGAACCTCACCGTCACAAGGGCCACAGTAAAGTCCACACAGAAGTTGATGTGGTTTGTGGTGCATTCTGTTACTCCATCTATGTGCTCTGCTCCTCACGAGGACGGCACAGCTCAGCCCACACATTGGAGCTGAAGCGTCTCCTCCTGTAAAAGTGGAAAAGCCGTCGTCACGGCAGCTTTTGGTGATGACACATTTATATTGTTCTGCTTTGAACCACAGTTTGTTGTGCAGTTGGTCTTGAAAAGTGTCATTTTAACATGATCCTTGATCAAGTACTAACTGATCTAGGTTTTAATTTAAGAATTTGTAAATAAAATCTACATATAAATTTTAATCCATCAGATAATCTGATGTTACACTGATTCCATGATGTCAGCTTTGCAGTTGATATGACCTTAAACCTTTGCTACCACTACATCATTATATTTATTTTTATGTTTAATCGCTGCTGCTATGAAATCCTGATGTCTGAACCTGGTTCAGTTGTAAAGAAAAAAACTCCAACTATAAAGAGTCACGCTTTAGAGACCCATAGAAGAAGAAAAAAAATTGTAGTTTATGAAAACCTCCAGATCCTGTAGATTTGGCAGGGGAATACTGGTGGAAGGCACCACTGACTGCAGGTCTAGAGTTGAAGCGTTGAGTTGAGTTCACTTACGATGCGCTCCACTACGGGATCTAAACTCCCAGCATTTGACGTTTTATATGTTCTGAATCTCTGCTGGGCGGACTTCTAAAGGTGGATTACCCCATAGGGAGACGGAGGAGTTTCTCTACCTACAAAGACGTAAACATTGCATTTCCACTTTTTTCTGGCAGCTCTACCAAGAAACCATACGATTTTACATCAATATAGGTTTCATTTATTTCCTTTTACTCTGAAAAACAGAGATTGCATCCACCTGACCCGTTTAATTCACAATACGTGTTTAGACAATAACATTTCTATATTATAATGGGATGCATTTCTCACTATGAAGATTCTGTTTCCTGTATTGCAATATATGATTAATCAGAAAGTTTTTTTTGTTGTTGGAGCTGTAAATCAATTTCTAGTCTAATTCAGTCTTATGTATTGGCCGGTTTATATTTGTACCTTTTATGACTGATGCTCTCAGGTGGAAAACATTATATCTCTTTTACAGAGGCAAAAACTGGGCTCTAGGTTTAACAGAGGATCCATAAAAATAAACAGGCATACTCTTCTAATAATGTAATCGACATAACATTTAATGTCTGAGCTATGGTCAGACTCGAAGATATGTAGCTGTCTAATAATAATAATAATAATAGTAATAGTAATAATGTAATAATACATTTCATTTATAATGCACTTTACATTTCAAATAAAATCTCAAAGTGCTACAATAGCAGGGAGTTAAAAACGGTTCCCAAAGTATAATAAAACAAAAACACAAAACACCATAAAAGCAAACATTTCTATGCGCTTTAAAGACTCATAGAAGATGAAGAAAAGTCTTAGTTTATGAAAACCTCCAAATCCTGTAGACGTGGCAGGGGAGTACATTTGTCTTAGTCACCAGGAGTCAGTGTGCCTGAAATCTCCTCAGAAGCTGAACATGTTGAACATGCGCTACGTAGAGCCACGGTACCTTCACACGTTAAGCACTATGAGCATCACCGGGACTCGTCTTACATCCGCTCATACCCGACCGCTTCTCATCGTGGAACGCGTTGATTTACCACGACAGGTTTACCGGGGTTTAGGAACCAGTCTTTGCTGCGACTCCAACCAGCGTCTCCTCCCGTTGTGTCTCCCAGTTCCAGCACGGGGTTATTGTGGCGGTGGACTCGCGGGCCACGGCGGGCTCCTACATCGCCTCGCAGACGGTGAAGAAGGTGATCGAGATCAACCCTTACCTGCTGGGCACCATGGCCGGCGGCGCCGCCGACTGCAGCTTCTGGGAGCGCCTGCTGGCCCGCCAGTGCCGCATCTACGAGCTGCGCAACAAGGAGCGCATCTCCGTGGCGGCCGCCTCCAAGCTGCTGGCCAACATGGTGTACCAGTACAAAGGCATGGGCCTCAGCATGGGCACCATGGTGTGTGGCTGGGACAAGAGGGGCCCCGGTAAGTATTCTGCTCGTCTTCATCAGCAAAGGGGAGCATAAAACCGGCGCCGTCAGATTCTGTGAATTGTTTTTGCTTTTGCAATTACTGCCTCAAACTCCAATATATTTTATTGGGATTTTATGAGAAAAACACAAAGTTGCAAATATCAAGTGGAAGGAAAATGATGCAAAGTCTTACTTTTTTTTCCTTTGCTAAACGTCTAAAAGTTGCGGCATGTTTGTGTGCTTGCTAAGTAAAGTTCAGCAGTTTTAAGACTAAGGTTTTATAACATTGTGGCAAAGTTCTCAACATTTCAATAAAGTGTATAGAAAATATTCTCTCAGGGAGCTAAACGCTCAATCCATCGTCAGGTTTTTATTCGTTAAATGTTTAGGAAACCAGGCACCGTCTTCCTTCTGCTCCATAATTATGCTCCTGCTTTGTGTTGAGCAGATAATCCCTGCAAAATGTTTAAAAGTTTGTGGCTGTAAGCGAGAGGTGGATAATTACTTTGCCAGGAAGGGATTGCAGATATGAAAACAAATGCAAAACGTATTATTTATGTAATCTTTGTGAAAAGGTGGTGGTGGGGTTGTAGTTCCCCTCGTTAGCCAGTAGATGGTAGTGCAGCTCCTCTTTATTTTTCCCCTCTCAGCCTGTTTATTTGCCAAGCTGTGAATCTTGGAGGCCGCCCCGCTGCAAGGCTCTACATCACAAGGTGTGTTTAAAGAGGCCGCCACGGCGACACGGTAATGGGAAATCGATGATCCCGGGACTGCGGGGCCGGCCAGAGAGCAGCCGGATGACGGGCGGCGGGTCTCGGCCCCGGACAACCGGGTCACGCGTATAAATGGCACGACGCGCCGCTCCGATCAATGCCAGCTTTATCTTGCGAGGCTAGAGGCCAGCGTCAGCAGCTCGTCAACAAACGCGCGGCTCACGCTGAACCCCCAGCAATCAATTGTGCAGATAATGATCCTGTTATGAGTTCAATAGGTCAGGTAATGTAAATATGTCAGATTTTTTTTTTCTTTCTTTCTTTCTTCTTCTTCCCCGGCTCTCGCTGCGTTGGTGACTAAGTGGAGAGGTAAATGTCATGGAAATTAAATCAATCACTATAAGGCAGAAAGCTCATTACGCCAACCACAACCACGTCAAGAGCACTTATTCCCCAGATGGAGTATCTTAAGCTGCGTGCAAAATAAATGGAATAAACGCCACGCTAAGGAGCCTGATGAATGCGGCTCTGCGGAGCAACATTACATATTGTGACACTTGTAATCAGCGTACAGTTAACGGCTTTTATTCCAGCGGAGGAGAGCGGCGGCGGCGTAATGTACGCGCTCCTTTTCGGGGGGGCAGGACAGCCTCGTAATAGGGTGGCGTGTGAATAATCGGGCCTCGTTAAAGGAAGGGAGGGTGCCGTGTGATTATTAACATTCAACCATTGATTATTATGCAAAAGAAAGCAATACGAGTAACGAATAACAAACATTTTAGAGATCACACCCACTGTTTCTTCCTTGATTTAAGAGTTGTCAAATTTGTAGATCTGATCAATTTTAGAACTGCTCAAATCCTTTATAAAGCAAGAAATAACTTACTTCCTGCGCACATACAACAAGTGTTTTCTGATAGAGATGGAAGGTATAATTTAAGAGGAAAATTAAATTTTAAAACTAAGTATGTTCGAACAACAAAAAGAAGTTTTAGTTTATCAATTAGCGGAGTGAAGCTCTGGAACAGCTTGCCTGAAAACATTAAACAATGTAAAGGCATCCAGCAATTCAAAAAAGAATATAAGAAAAGTATTTTTGATGAATACAAAAAAGAGTAATATATATAAAAAGTTGGTATACTGTTTGTTTTACTGTAAATATTTGTCCTTTATCTCCATGACACATGTAACTGAGGGGTAGGGCTTAATAAGCTTAGGCTTCATCCTACTCCTTTTTGAAACATGATGTATGTTTATGAAGTATTAAATGTAAACATTGTTAAATCATATCATGTTCCAAAATAAACAACAACAACAAAAGCCTCGTCAGGCGACCCACGTGGCAGACGGTCCCCGGAGGCTGACGTAACAGCTGCCGTTTCACCACATGCGCCCCCCCCCCCCCTTTTCTCACTTTCAAGCCGCTTGTGTATTCTAGTCTGGGGGGGTAGTAGGGGTAGGGGGCGACCCACTTGATGGCAGCCATCCATGCGCCACGCTGTGCTCCTCACCTACATCTTAATACCGTTATTCCGGCCAGCTTTCCACACGGCCTCGTTTTTGTCTCTCCTTTAAAAGCTGCGCGCTCCCTAAAGGAGCACACACGTCCGTCTTTCCGCCGCGTCAGAGCGGCGGGGAGCAGATGCCGTAGAGCGAAGCCGCGCGGGCGCCACAAAGCCCCCAGGTGTGCGCTCTCGTACGCCGCTTCTATACTTGGACCCCCTTAAAGAGTCCTCCACCACCTCCGTCAGCCACGCCACTCGACGAGCGCGGGCCGCCTTCACGGCTCCCTCTGCCTGCCTATTATGGTTTTAACGAGTCCCTCACAGCCTCCAAGTGGAACAGGCAGGTCCTGGAATGGCAAATTACCCCTGCGCGTACGCCGGCGCTGGATGATTATCATGGCAATCTCACCACAGGCTTAGGAAGCTGCAATTTGCCAGCTGAAACCAATACTAAGCTTTCTTTCTTTTTTTTCTTCTTCTTCTTTTTTTTGTTTGAATGCCCTGAAAAGCAAGTGGCTCTCGAGCTTTAATAGACCGTCACTAGTTAAGCCGGGAGTCGGCGGGCGGCGGCGCGGCTCCATCTGCATGTGTTCCCGACTCGTTTTCACAGGTTTGTGCTCTGTGAAGGCGCCGCAGAAAAACATGCCTTTTCGCAGGCTGGCTGCCTCCCGCCGTCCGTGGGCGAGCCGCGCAGGCTGCCGCTCGTCACTCCGGAGCCGGACCCGTGGGGAGCGGGTGTCACGGCTCAGAACGCACGTGTGCGGCAGCAGACCGTCCCTCACGCGTCACGTCAGGGCCGCTGGACGTGCGTGTCTCACATCCACAGGATGCGAGCGCGCTGCCAGCATTGGCTTTTATTTTGCCGTCCTCCCAGGTGAGGCGTGAGCCGCAGTTACCTGGACAACTCGGGTTATGGGTCGATAGTTAATTTTTGGCCTGTTTGCAGGGAATCAATAAGATCCAGAGGGGGGGGGGGGGGGCCTCTGGGCGGACGGCGTTATGGGCCGCGCCTCGTCAGCAGGTTGCGCGGCCGGCTCCATTTTACTTGAAGAAGATGCAGCTGTTCGTATATGCCAGCCCTCGCTTCACTTGGAGGGGTTGCAGCTGCTCTTATTTTCCTCTCAGGAGGACGTGTGTGTGTGTGTGTGTGTGTGTGTGTGTGTGTGTGTGTGTGTGTGTGTGTGTGTGTGTCTCTACAGGCTGTTTTGTGGTTCACCGTTTCAGCAATGCTGCCAGAGCCCAACACCTGAATCAGGGAAAGTAACTCCTCAGAGATCGTCTCCTCACCTTCCTGACCTACCTTTTGTCCTCTGTCCTCAGGGCTGTACTACGTGGACTCGGAGGGGAACCGGGTGTGCGGCGACCTGTTTGCGGTGGGCTCCGGCTCCATGTACGCCTACGGCGTGATGGACAGCGGCCTGCGGCACGAGCTGACCGTGGAGGAGGCGTGCGAGCTGGGCCGCCGCGCCATCTACCAGGCGACGTACCGCGACGCTTACAGCGGGGGGCAGGTCAACCTGTACCACGTCCACGGCGAGGGCTGGACCAGGGTCTCCCAGGACGACGTGCTGATGCTGCACCAGCAGTACAAAGAGAAGGCGTAGCTGACCGGGGGGGGAAAGAAGGAAGTGGCGAAAGGTTTTCTAAAGTCCGTTCTTTGATATGTTCTGAAAAGTTAGCAGAGAAATAAAAAAAAGGACTCCTCTTCCCGTCGCCTTCCAGTTTTATCACTTCTGTTACTCGTGGCTAGCTTCCAGCTGTACGCTGTGCATGTTCACAATGCCAGCGAGCCCCGCTCACCTTGTACAGATTCTAATTTGCGGGGCTGCAGAGCGGCCGCCGGTGATTCACACTCGCTTAATGCAGCGTGGGAGTATTGTGGCGCTCACCCCGCGAACCTTTCATTTCACATCCTACCCTTGAAAAGTACAATACCTCCTGCAATAAAACCCGTGTTCCTTCTGAAGAGTGTTGGCGTGCTTTTTTTTGTTCGACCTTTGGTCACAGGGCGTATAGTCACACCAACAAAAGCGACCACTCTGCTTTTGGCAGAAATTTTATTGATTGATTTCTTGTTTAATGCTCAAAGCCCATTGTGGGAGAACCCCCTCTTTATTTCTTTATTTCTCTTTTTTTTGTGCTGAGGTTAACCATCAGAAAAAAATACAGTACAATAAAGAAACCGAGCTAGTTGTTGAAAATCATGGACCAGAAAACACTTGAAATCTAAAGATTTTTTAACTAAAAAGCTGAAACTGAGGCAAACTCAGTGGTGTCTGTTTAAAGCTGTCCAGTTAAGGGCATCATGGTGATGTTCTGGACATAAACGGGTAAAAAAAAAAAACACCACCGATGTTCCAGGAAGGCAGCTTTAAGTACAGCGGTTGGTTATTTGGCAAATAATAGCTAGATTAGAAACCCAGCAGTCAGGAGGCGCTTGCTGCTGATCCTGTGTAATGAAATCATTAATTGAAAGGGGAGTGGGTTGAAATATTAGCAGCGTGGAGCGCCACCTGCGGGGTCATTTTGTTCTGGGGGAGAAAACGGGTAGCTGCCAAATGTGGAAGTGAAACACACGCTGCTTGTTGTCCGTTCCTACCTGACATCCTGAATAAAGCGGGTGGCTCCTGGGGCAGCGCGCTTGATTTAAAGCTGGTCGGAGAGGAGAAAACGTACAGGAGAGCAGAAAACTGATGGTCTGCTCTTAAATCTCGGATGCCATCACTGGGAGAGCCAAACCTGTCAGAAGGTGGTCGACTCCAGGCAGCTCTGACTCCAGGCAGCAGGAAAGGTGAAAATGGGACCAGATATTGCTCCAGGGAAGCTGCGGTACTTCAAGCGTTTCCCTGTTCATTCAGTAAAAGTTGCCGCTTGTGTAGAAAAACACACACACACAGCTATTTTCTTTTTAAATAAACAAGTCTTACATTCAACTTCTCATTCTCTGTAGAATGTCAACAAAATTGATATTCACTAAAAGTTTTCCCGGGGTTTGAATTTGGAATCGTGTGCCATTGTTCCCAGTTCCTAGTTTTAGAATAAAAGCTTTCGTGGATCAAGAAAGCCATCGCACTACTTCAACGTATTCCATAAGAGCACAGAGCAGAATCAACTATTTTGTTTCAGCTTGGAAAAGGAAATCATCCAAGTGTCCCTTTGACCTTGCCAGGTTTCATCAGTGGGAGGATGGCTCCTAAAGTCAACAGAACTACTTTGTACAGCTTTGTTTACAGGAACGACGGGCTAAGGTTGCACCTCTGCTGATAGGAATCAGACCTGATTATATTCTCATCTTAGTTTTTTTTTTTTTTTTTTAACTCTGCAATTATCTGGAATACAACAACGTGTGGAATTTCTGACGTTTTGGCCCAGATTTACAGAAAAGCTGCCATTTGATTTGAGGCACTTAATAATAATGAATCTGAACTGCTCTTTTTTCCAGGGTGGCATGATTGTAGCAAAAAAAACAACAACAACAACTCCAATGCCAGGAAACGCAGGGTCAGAACTTGCTGTGGGTTTTATCCAAGTCCAAAAACGTAACGTTAGCTCCAGGATCACCCTGTTAAAACAGGATTTAATTTGCCTTTGGGATTAATTAAGTATTTTTCAATCGACTTGAATTGAATCAACCCATCCTACTGGTGATTTCAGGTAAAGTGGAGGAATTTGGGCGCGGTCCTCTGCCACTGTGGCAGCTTAACCAGCCCAGGGCATGATACTGCCACCACCTTGCTCAGCACTTGATACATTTGAAAGCCCCGCCTTATTCTCTCTACTCCCAGCTGTTTGTCTTATTTGACCATGAAATGTTTCTCCAAGTCATTTGGCTGGCCTGTTTTCACTAAGTTGGTGACCTGGTGGGGTCCTGGGATCCCAGATGTTTGACACTTCAACACACCTGGATACTCCAACAGGAGCAATCAGATCAAAGGTGTTTTTTTTGGAATGGGCAAAGCAGGTTACGTTATGGCTGAGCGGATTCTGAACTCTTTTGAGAAACTTTAACGCAATGCTTAAAAGCCAGATCTGTGCCAGCTAACCAGCCAATCTATCTGATTCCTTTCAGGTCAGCCGAGATAAATGTGGAGTTGCTCTGAAAACCAATAAGGTACAATTATCTAGTTATTAGTGGGGGGTGTATGCATATATTTTGGGGTTTTATGTGTCTGACCGCGGATAGATTAAGGAAACTCAAATTCAAACTTCCGCACCTAATTCTAGTTTTGGAAATGTATTAAAGCTGTAGAATCGTTGGAATAACAACGGTTCAAATGCCTTTTTTTTTTAAAAACACCCATAATTGTATATGTAAACTTTTCATCAGCATGGTGTTTAGCGCCAGCGCCTCCATCTTTTTTAATGAAGTCGTTTTTTATTGTTTTTTTTTTTTTTTTTTAAACCGCTGTTTGTGTTTACATTGCCGTCATCTGTTCCTCCAGCTGTTGGGATGTGGAGGTACAGCCGAAGCTTGCTTTGTCTCCTCTATATGTTCTGCATGCGTTGGCAGCGAGCAGCTCTGTCTAAATAGCGGTATTTAATTGCACACCACCAGCCCCCAGTAATTGTGCCTCCTGAGTTGTAACAGTGTGTTTTCTCCCCTTCATTGATAATGCTTTCCTTCCTCTGCTCACGTTGCACAAATGTGTCTTTTAATTGGTAGGGGAGAGGAAATTTATTCTTTAATTCCTCCCTGACACACTTTAGTTTTTTTTTTTTCTCCCCCCCCCCTTCTCTCCGTGGAATGTTCTGTGCCACCCTGTCATGGTGTTTACAATGAAACTACCGGCACTGCAAAGCGGGTGCCCCTCCGCTGGTTTTTATGCTTTGTAGTAAACACTAATAAAGGGAATTGGGTGGAGGGCTGAGACCATGGTTAAAAACTAGTTTCACAGGTGACTAGCTGGCAGATGGAAACGAAATAGGATTTCGATAAATGGAAATGAGCAAATCGGGTGTGGGATGCTGCTGCTGCTCCGGGTAAATGAAGTGATGGTAGCTGCAACGTCAATAGTAGCACACACTGATGGAGAGGTTGGGGGGGGGGGGGGCCCTCAGAGATATGCTAAACAGCCGCCGAGTCGTAGTCAAGCTTTTCAGGGACGCCTGCCCCTGGAACGTCCTCTGTGGACGCCCTAACAAGCTACGACACGGATGGAATATGATTCTACATCAACGTCGGAAAACTTGAGAAAATCCGATTTGCCAGCCCCCCATTCGATATCCAGGAAAGTCGGAGAAAGCCTGGGTGGATAAAAAAAAACATAAGAGTGGCATTTTAAGAGGGGCCAATTCAGCTTGATTCAGCAGTTGTACAGTGTATTATTATACAAGTATCTGGCTGATTACTTTAAAAAGCTTTGGATACATTTTTCTTTACAAAATCTTTAAAACCCAGAAATAACACCCGAGTAACAGCGGTTCAGTTACAGAAATGCAACATTCACCCTCACTCACCTCTTCAGTAGCTACACCTCGGTAGCACAGAGTTGGACCCCGTTCAGAAGTGCATTAGGACTTCCCGGCAGAGATTCAACAAGGTGTCAGAAACACTCAGAATCTTTCGGTCCACTTTCACGTGGCGGACGCGTGCCATTACTGCGGTTTTGTCGGCTGCAGCTCCGCGATGCCAATCTCCCGCTCCGCCACATCTCAAAGGAGCTTTATTGGATTGGGCTCTGGTGACTGCGGAGGCCATTGGAGTACAGTGAACTCATTGCCATTCATAAAAAAAATCATGGTGCGTTATCCCGTTGTGCGCCGGGGGGGCCATAAAAGGGACGGTTTAGTGGTTGGCGGAGATTGAGTGCTTATCTACCAACACGAGTTGGCCCGCTTAAAAGTCTGACAGAATTTCAAAGTCAGTTTTTCGTACGTGTTCGCACCCTGGAAAGGTCGCCTCGCCACTGCAGGAGCACACATCCATGGACGTAGATGCCCACATCAAAACACAATTTAGAGAGGACGCCTGTTTCTGGACTGTGGGAGAAAACCACACGTGTGAACAGTGTTAACAACTGGGGCACTTTGCTGATCTGTTCGTTTCATCATTTAGATTAGTGGGAGAGAATCTGTGGACATTCATTTTAAAGTGTTGCTACAGATTCTTAATTGGCTTTCAGTTCTGGGCTTTGATAACCAACAACCAAGCATGCTTTGGTTTAAAGCTTTCCAAACTAGCAGCTCTGGTGTAAAAGGTTTGGGGTCGGTCTGCTGGAAGGTGCTGGACCACCGTCCCATACTCAAGCCTTTTGCTGGGTTTTCTATTAGTATTTTCCATAGTTAGCTCATTCATCTTACTATCAACTCTGACCAGCATCCGTGTTGAACCAAAGCATAGCCATGGAACTCTACAGCTCCTCCAGAGCCACCGCGAGCCTCTTGGCTGCTTCTCTGATGCACTCTTTTCCCGGCACGCCGAATCTTTGGGGTTTACGATAATAGATTGAACAACAGTGTACTCAATGTTCAAAGACTGGGTTTCCCTCCTGGATTTGTTATCTCCCCCCGGTGTGGCACAAGCAGAACGTAATATACGAATGTATAGACAGTTTTAAATGTAATTTTCTGTCACTTTGCACCTATTGTCACAGAAACACAAATAGTTTAATAGCAGTTATAAAATATTAGCTACTTTTAAAAGAACAATGTGATTTTTTATTAGCTGGAAACTATAGATGCAGATGCATCCGTCAAATCCTGGTTCCGCTCTTTTCTGACCCCCCCACTGACCTACCCGGTTCTTAACGTAACGACTTTCAGACTGGTGGAGAATGTTTCCTTAAGGCCTCAAGCTTCACAAATTTAGTTTTCCCAGATTATTCATTTACCTTGTTTTTTAAGTTCACACGTCGGCTTCAAGGAACTGAATAAAAAAGCAGCCAAAGTCCAACGGAAACCGCCGGGTTGAGAAAGAAAAGAATGGAATTGTGAAGAAAACAGGGGGTGCTTTGAAACTTCTGCCTTGTGCTGTATATGCGTTAACTAAAACGCCATGAAAAACAACCCCATATTTATGTGAGTCACAGAATCAGTCCATCTTCGTAACAGCGGGCATTCCAACTTGCCTTTGACTGAGGGAAATGACAGGGTCACCACCTCTGGCTCGGGTCCTTTAAAGTGTCCATAACGGCCAAGCAGACTTTTGTTTTTGCACCTCAGGTTCACAAACCTGTTTGTCTAGGTGTGCATGTTCTCGCCTGCCCTTTTGCCCCGTCCTGTTGTGCATCGGGGTAACATTTCTCGCCTGTACTTTTTGTTTCCCGGTGTTTGGACTCAGCCATCCTCTCTGTGTTAATGCCTGACCTTGGCACCGGACCAGCAGACGCCTGTGCGGTGCCGGTGCAGACACCCGACCATGTCTGGCAGGTCCGTCGCCAGGTATTTCCAAAGCGACCGCTGTTATCTGTGCCCGCTTTCAGAATAGCCTGACACTTCAAGGTGGGGTAAAGTGGTGATATGCTGGCGAGGCATGACAAAAAAAAGAGAGAGATGGAATCGGGTGCTTTTTTTAGCCCAAATTTGACTGAACGCGATGAAAAAGACCAGCTGGCAACATTAAAAGGTGCCAAGACTATGATTTTCACACTGTCAGAAAATAACCCCTGTGCCCACATTATGCCATCTGTCAGGTGGTCATACATGATTTCACTCTCCAGCAACTGATCGAATCTGAACAGTCATAATGAAGCTCCGACAGCCTCTTTTTGGATTCAGGGACACCTTGAATACGAGGTGTTGTTTGCTATGATTTGAAGCTTGGACTTTATAATTGGATCTTGAAAAGAGGAAAAAAAAATAAAATAAATAAAAAACACCCAGCGCAGGAGTGCGCGCGTCTGGTGATTGAGTATCTCACAGCCATTGTTTATTCCTGTTGATGCTTTACCCTATCGGGGAAAAAAAAAAAAAAAGAAGCAAATGAGAAGTCTATTTGGCTTGGGTAATGACTCCTGGCTGGCGGCCCCTTGTCCAGCCTGAGGGCTCTCCGGGTGTCATATAATCAGCACCCCCAAGTCCTTAAATGCGTACCAATTTTGACAAACAGCGAAGCTGGCATGAGGATAATTGTGTTTGTGGTCTATGTGCATCCCCTTCCTCGCTGGCACAAAAGGCAGCTGCTGCCTCGCCTCATCTGAGAGGTGCTGTTTTTCATCCCTGGTGATGACAGGCTCACTCTTGTCATTCCCCCCGCGTGCTTGCCTTGGCGGTCCAAACTCCAGACCTCCCTTTCTTTCCTTTCCCCTCTCCTTCTGTTTTTTTTTTTTTTTTTTTTTAGCAACTGCTATTTTTTACTTCTTTGTTTTTTTTTTTTGTTTTGTTTCTTTTTTTGACTCGATTAATTCAGTGACACGGAAGAATACGGGCCGGCAAAGTAAACACTGGAGCCCTTGAGTTGTGTCCAAATTGAGTCGGTGCTTGTCCGTTTCCCAGCAGGCACTTAAGAGCTTCTGCCAGCACCTCTATTGCCGCTCTTGATGATGATGATCATGCGGGCGATGGTGAGGATGAGGAAGATCACAATCTTATACTACAGCGGCGCTCCGCTCCTCCAGAGGCCCGGAGCAGTCGGCTGTTTATCCCTTGTCATGACACCTGACGGTATAAATGGGGCCTGTCTGTTTGTTTTATCGTCAACGATACCAGGCCTTGGCTCCCAGGCAAACAGAGACAGGGTCAGGGAGACTACAGCTAAAGACATGGCAGTAAGAGCGATGGTGGCTGCCATGGTCACTCCACTTTCTCCCATGTGGCTCTTGGCTTTTTATTATTCTTTCTTTTGTAGAGCACTTCGTCCTTTAAAACACGAGGACCGAATCCCCCGGGGCACTGAAAAGTGAATTGGGGGATTGTGTTATTTTCCTGTGTATCAGCGGGTTTTTTTCCCCCCACAGCTTCTTGCTGTTTTACTGGCAGTTTATGGTTCTGATAATGGGAACACAAACATTTGTGTTGATAACTAGCGCGGTGAAGGTGTTGTTTTCCTGTTTTCCGACCAAACTTCTCTGATCAAGCGTTTCAGAATAAGCGACACCTTCCTGAAGATCACGTAGCAACAGCAAACTGTCCAGGAGTGGTAAAACAAAATGCAACAGGAGTTGGCTTTTATCCCCCCACCATTTGCTTTTGAAAGAAAGAAAAATGCACACTTATTCATTTGCACTGCATGCTTGAAGTAAAAACGCTCAAATAAACGACAAGGCCAAAAGATTTACAAAATTGCTGCTGTCGGATAGCTGCTGTCGCATACAATTTTCTTTCCCATTAAGTCTCCCGCACACATATTCACATGAGCAATTTATATTTGTGAACATGGTCCTTTGGTGTGTGAAAGCATTAAAAGCAGAGACGTCGATTATTGTTAGCTTGTATTGCTAATCATAATTATTAGCTCTGGTATAGAAATGCTACCCAGGCTAATTGCTAATAGTAGTTAGCCTGGTTAGCACTTCTACACCCTATATCATCCATACCTTCTGTGAAATCTCCAGTCATTCTCCAGGGCCCTCAAGTATAAACTATGCGTATGCACAAAAATCATGCGGTGCATTGCTTCACGCACAACTCAGGATGTATAAAACTTAACATCGCGTCAAAGTATGTGAGAATGTGCTGAACCCACGCAAACTTTTTCAGGTGACAGTAACAAATTACTAAAGTTGTAAAACTCCCCCTAATACATTGAAATGTGATTCTATTCAGTTTCTTCAAACATAATGAGCATTGAACCTGATGTGTTTTGTGACTCAGGGCTTTTATGGTTTGAACCCCTACAAATAAACTGAATCACATTTAGCCTCATACACTAACATAGCACACATAAAAAAACCCCGATGGAAACGATTTCAGCCGGACGTAAACTTCAAATATTCCTCTGTTTTTGTCAAATGTAGATGTAAATGCACACTGATCTGTGCGAGGAGCATAAAATGCATGCACAGTAAATTATTTAAAGGGCACTGTCGTTCTCTGCACTAGAAAAACAAAACAAAAAAAAAACGTGTTGGATCAACAGATTAAGGCAAAAACAGTGTGATGATTCCGAAGGTGGACAAGGCGGAGACGATCACACACGTCTATAAATAGCTGCGTAAAGTTGAGCGTAATTGTGGAGCGAATGCAGCTTTGGCACTGCTGGAGGATATTGTTGATGAAAGAATGTGGAGGGAGCATGTTTTTTTTTAGAGATTGTACAGACTTGCTGGCAAATGATCGCGAGTGACTTATTGGCCAACATAGATTGCCCAGAGCAATCATCTTGGAGCTGTGAATGAACTGGCATCTGTGTAACAGAGGGGCACCGGGAGGAGTCCTGTGTTGCTGGTGCCAGTTCAAGTTCCCACTGTGCTTGAATTACTTAACACCAGAGCATTTCAGAGGGAGCTGGCTGACAGGTCAGGTACGTCCCAGTCATCCCTGTGCCGTGTCATGTCTACAACATGGGGCGGCCTCATCCGTACGTCGCCCAGATACAGGTACATATAGCTCCCCTACAAAGGGACTGTACAGGCAGAAATAAATTGCGATTGCACCAAGGAGCCGACTTCCAAATACGATTAGAGCTACCAACTGAACTTGTGTCGCTACAAGGGCACCGTCTGTAAATTAAATTGCTTTTGTTAATAGAAGGCAGTTACAGTATAGTCAATAAATGTGCAAGTTATATGTGATGCTTAAATGTGCCTAACAAATATAGTGGCACACTGTAGCGTCATATTTGTGCCGCCAATCTGAGTGCGGCAATTCTTTTAAACTGTGGAATAGTAATAGGCTACTGTTGGGAACATACTTCAGGCCGGAGCCATTCGTGATGACTGGCTCCTAAATACGTTTTATCACTTTATGTAACGTCCTGAATCGGTTTCATTGTTCCTCACATAGTGTGTGGTGACAAGCGAAATAGATGTACCGGAAACATATTCACAAATGCACAGCCACTCTCTTTATGTTGGACCACTGTTTTTAGATCGTCCATTGATCCGCTTTCTGCTGCTGCCACGTTCATGGCAGTCGTCAATGTCTGCCACTTGTTTGATTTTATTACTGATACCAGTGGAATGAATTACAAATGAGGTTGTCTTGCCTCCACTTCTGAAACTATAAGTATTCTATTTCATATTCTGTAAATCTCCTCTATTTCCCCCTTCCTGACCACCATAATTGCCATGGTTATTTGGACATTATTTGGTGGGCACCTACTGCCTATTTATAGTACTTTGCAAATTAGGATAGGTGTAAAAGAAAGGTGTGTGGTAACATTTGTTTTATACATTTGAATTATTTTGTGCGCTACGAGTTTCCGAACTTCTCACTACTGCCACCTTTTGGTATGAAAGCTGCACACTGTTTTGTGCATGAGGCCCCAGGACCTTGTCAGGACGTTAAATGGTCGGGATTGTATCTTACTGAAACGTGAAGAGGCTTTGAATTTGCAACTTTACAAGAAAATGCCGTACGCACAGTTCATTGTTGTCTACTTGAGTTTCCACTGGGGGGTTTCTTGAAATATTCTTCACTGTACCTTTGTCATGAGTAGTTTTTGTTTGAGGCAAGGATCTGTCTGCTTGAACTATTCATCTTTTTTTTAGGCTTATTATCTTCACATTGTGGCTAATTTGCTTTATACAAACATAAATAGTTGCTTACAACATTTTCTCTGAATACTTCTAAAGATAGCCCAAGTACCAGCAGTGGATTTAGACCTAACCCTGCCGTGAATGTTAACACACTGCTCAAAGAAATAAAAGATAGGCCGGGTATTATGGACAATTGATCTGATCAGCTCAGTAGTAGAGGGGGTTGATAATCAATGTCAGCTGTTTTGGCATCAATGAAATTAACAACAGGATCACTAAAGGGGGAAGAATGAGATGACCCCAAAAACAGTAATAGTTTTGTAGGTGGAGGCCATAGACGTTTTTTTCACCCCCTCCTTATTTTGACGACTTTTCTTTAGTCTTGCATTTGAGCAGGGTCCGTGATTTCAGAATATGTCCAGTGCAGGTGACAATTTCATCCAGTTTCCTCAGTATCAATAATTTCATCAATATCATCACATCATGGGGCATCTTTTTGTTCTTAACATATTACTCATTCCTTATCTGTACACACATCCAGCATGATTCCTTTTCCAGTTAACATCTGATGGGTTTTCAAAGAGTTCTTTAGATTTTTTTGAGAGCAGTGGAGTTGAACTTTGACGAGTCGTTGTTAGAAATTACCAACCAATCAACCATCCCAGATGTATTTATTCACAATCTCAAGGCGATCTCAAGAGCAAGAACTCAAAAAAAATCACAGACCCCCATCTCCCCGCATCCTCCTACACCCCCCTTCACCTCTGTGTTCACCAGTTTCTTTTTTCTTTGTTACATCATGACATCCGGTGCTTCCTGCCTCCCTCCCTCCCACCGGCCTGATCCCGTTGCAATCAGCGCCACCTTCGTCCCTTCAAACCAAAACCAAAGGGGGAAAATGAAGGAATTAATTACCCACCCCAGAGCTCGATACTCTGGCTCAGCCCTTTCAGCTTCCTGGCTCTCCATCGACTGCAATCGTAACTCAGCCTGGGGGCCTGGATGTGAAGGTAATAACAGTGGGTGCCCGTCCAAAACGGACGAGTGCTTGCTGATGAATGATTTTGCCGGGGCCGGATGTGACGGAACCGAAGTGAAGCAGCCCCTGAGACCCTTTGACATGACTGACACACGGCTCCGGCGGCGGGATCACTTCAGAACGAAATAATTTATGACATTTTCATCCGGAGGTTGGAGTAATACCAGAAATTAGTGAAGTGCTCTTCTCTGAAAGTTCAGCTTCTCCGAATGAAAACAATGGGCCCAGTTGTGTCCGCTGTGAACGTGACAGAACTGATGGCATAATGAGTGTGAGAAGCTAATGGGGCGAAACACCGAAATGCCAGTTCAATTCAAGATCGGGGCCCAACTTTGAACAACATTGTAACATTAGAAATGTCCTCTCTGATCAATATGGCTCTCGTGTGGTAGACTAAAAAATTGAGGCTTCTTTTAAACACAACAGCTTCTCACTTCCAATCCCCCACTGTCTTGTAATTCCTTCCTCTCACTTTTGTTTAGTAGCTTTTCTCTCGAGTCGAGTGTTGACTGCCCCAGCAGATGTCCCTCCTTTGTGCTACTCAGCCTCTGATGTTCTTCTAAAGGACTGGTACACAATATATATATATATATATATATATATATATATATATATATATATATATATATACTCTGTCGCTGTCCCTTCTCATGCATTACCATTCTTTGCTGTAACCCTAAACCCATTCACTCTGTTTGCCTCTATCAGTGACTTCTCCTTATCCTCTTATTCTATACCCCGCATCCTGCTTCTCTGCCATTTTCTCCTTTTTTTCTGCCCCACTGCTTTTCCACTATCCGCCCTCCCTCTATCTCATTCTTTCTCCACTATCCCTGTCTCTTTTTTCTCTTTCCTCCCACTTCCCCCTCCTAGGCGTTTTTGCTCACGATCATTCTGCTCTCATTACATTGATGGCTCTGATGATTCACTTGAATGGTGCACTTTCTCCTTCTGTGCCTCTCCAAGGCCCTTTATCTTGCAGTCCTCTCTCAGACAAAAGTACTTTCTCTGTGGGCACCATGACTGCATGGCACCTGCTGCTGGGTCGCGTGACTCCTCCCTATCATTATATATAGGCCAGAGAGAGATAAGCATGCTGACGTGTTCTTTATTTAACCCGGACTCCCTGGGAATGGATGTTACTGCTGGAACAAGTTAAAGCAAGCTGCTGGGGTGCATATGTGTTAAATATACACACCGGCGTATGTGGAAGACAAGTAGATTTCGTTTAGGCTGCTCGGGTAAGAGACTTCTCTTTGATCCTGGAACCTGGCATTAAGTACAAACTCTGCACTCGACCTGAACCACCATCCTCCTCATAGTGCAAATTTCCCACTTTGAGTAATACCTGCGGAGTAGCTGACTCCGGTTTGACTCTGCTCCCACTCACCTGTTACTCTCAGTTGTGCCAACGTGCAAACCGCGTTGGCTCAAACTCTAGCTTGCTGTATACTGATGAGAAACCTACGTTCTCAGCGACGAGCATAATGCTGACCATTCCCTCATCAGTTCCCCTGACGCATTTTCACGTCCGCATTATTTCAACACTTTTAACCCAAACAGTTGTTTTGTTGTTGAGTCTATTCACAGATTGAGCATAAGCAAAGATAACTTGTTCAAACATGTTTTGCATTTGGAAAACAGCATTGATATGCAACACACACTGCAGTAATATCTTTTTTTAATGCCCAAATGGTGCACTTATAGTACCCAAAGCACAGGTTGGCCATGAGGTGTTCAGTTATAGAGGAGCTGTCAGAGGACTCCGGCCTGAGTCAAGACTTTAATGACGTCTGAATTGATTTCAAATAATAAAAGGAATTAGATAAAATAAAAGAAAGAGACTGGCAACTTGGTTTGGAGTTTGCTCCTTTTCAATTATGATATCGTCAGGACTTTAATCTCTAAGTGTAGAAATACTTGGATTGTGCCAAAAAACATTTTCAAATGCGGCAGAAGATTAATTTGCTGAATTGATTTAATTCCTTTCATTTCTAGCCATATCATTCGTGAAAGCTTCTTAGTAAAGGATCATTGAGCAAGTTTAAAGGTCGAATATTATTCCTTGCCCTTACAATTACCCGACGTGTAAAATATGTTATCTCCTATTTACCACAGTTGCCTCTACAGGCTCCAGAGTGATTTGGTCATATTCTCTGGACGTGCGCGTGGGTGTGATGCGCTGCGTGCTCTTGTTGTCCTGGCTACTTTGTTGAGTCTCTGCTGCCACAGAAGCATTAGTGA
Organism: Fundulus heteroclitus; assembly: GCF_011125445.2. NCBI lineage: Eukaryota > Metazoa > Chordata > Actinopteri > Cyprinodontiformes > Fundulidae > Fundulus > Fundulus heteroclitus. The sequence continues at coordinate 9,858,710 of NC_046366.1, forward strand.
GAGAACACGGGCAATTGTTTTTGAAGATGGATCCCGAAAGACCAGACACAAGTGCACCTCAAACCCCATCACAGACTCCACACAAGAGAAAGAAAATAAAACTTTTGTCTAGTGCGACGAGAAGGGTCAAATTGGAGTCTGATCGGCGAGAGTAAATATTGGGGCAGCTTTCAACAAATGGAAGGAGCTCCGATCTGCCCCGGGAATGAAAAGGGACCCGCAGTTGGCCCTCCTTTTCAAAAAAGGTAAGATGTTGTGACAGAAATCTTATATCTATAACAAAAATGACAAGACATATGTGGAATGCTCTTCTCCCGTGCGCGTGCACAACACTGGTGTCATTTCAACTTGTCGCCAGAGGGGGCAAACTTCTGTAAAATCTCTGGAGCTTGCGCTAAAGTCCTTCAAACAGCAAGAAGAAAAACAATACATTTTAAAACTCAATGATAAATCACACAGATCAAATGATAGACATACTTTTTTTGCTTAACAACATTGAAAAGTGGCAAGCGTTAATAAAGCTACTATTTAAAAAACTGTCAGAAATCGTCATAGCATTCTTATTGTTAAAATCTTTTTAATGAGATACCCCAGAAAGTGTCAGAGTGAGTTAACTAGTTTAAAAGGCTATAGTGTATTTTTCGTTTGGTTGCAAGAAAGACAAACATAAATCTGGTCAGTAAAAGACGAGGTGTGGCAAATAAAATAGGGCTTCCAATCTCTGTAAGTAAGTCTGCGGTTAGCCTGTCTGCTTTTTTTGGGTCATTAGCTCAGCTGATAATAGCTGATAATAGTCTCTCTCTCGCTATATATATATACAGTATGTATATATATATATATATATATATATATATATATATATATATATATATATATTTTATATATATATATATTTATATATATATATATATATATATATATATATATATATATATATATATATATATATATTGCCTTGATATATGTGGGTGTGGGTTATTGTCTTTTTATTAAAAAGGTAATCCATGCAACATGGTAAATGTTGCACTGCTCCCTCTCCTTCATAGCAAATTCAACCCGACATAGTAAAGGAAACCAGACCCACCATAGGTCAGGCCCCATAGAGATAAACTGGTTATTTTGCTCAGTTAGACAACACACCTTTATTATGAGCTAATACAACAGTGATAGACAGAATGTGCTGTATAGATAATGTCACAATTTATCTGTGTTGGTGAAGTGTGTTTCAGGTCAACACATCCTGATCCTGCAGGATGTAATACAATCACATCAGCCAAACCTACAGTTCCCAGCTGCAACGCCCTCTGGTAAATGGCAAGGTTTGCGCTACAATTGTTTTCCTTTTACATGCTTGAAATTGTATTATAAGTAGTACTTGCCCTAAAGTTACTTACAGAGCGTTTTCTAGTCTTGAAGGGCTTTCTTTTTATTTCAGTGCTGAGACAGCCTCACCTGGCAGCTGCACCCTGACAAAGAGCTTTGCCGCATCAAACCAGGTTGTTATACTTCTCACTCACATTGCATCTTAAACATAACCTAGCTCGCGAAAGGTCAAAACGCTGCTAACAATGCAACTCAGGCAGCTCTCAAACACATTACTGTCTGAATCTATAATGACAAGGTTCAAATGAACAGGGTTTTGATAACACACCGTACCGCCGTATTACCGTAACGCACGCTTTATATGTATGTGCTGCACAACAGTGGGATACGATGAGCAGTCTCAAGGTGGACTTGTAAAAAAAAAAGAAGAAGGATTTCTTCAGTCCCAATCAACCATGACTTTCTTTGAGTGACATCGCTTGAAACTTGACAGCCCTTTATTAAACCTGACACGGCTCCCTCTAGGGTTATAAAGAGCTTTAAAGAACTTCTGGAGTGTTCTGTAAAAGCTCCTAACACGCATTGATATGCAGAATCTCCTCTTTGCTTGCCTCTTAGGTTAAAAATATACTCTTATTCTATCAGCCTCTAATTGATTGCACTTGAATTTTCTGAATGTTCCCTCTCTTTGCTTAGAGAGCAAGAGGGTTCTGGGTGTTGAGAGTCAAGATGTCAGTTCAGAGCTGATAGCTCGTTTTAGGCCAGCATCGTATCTGTCATGATTTGGGTTTGGTTATGGTTTATGTTTGTTATTTGATTAATTACTTCACTCTCCTGCCTTAAGTTCAGTTTCTGTTTTAGGTTCTGTCTTAGTTTTTGAATAAGTTGGGTTTTATTGTGGTTTGATTTTGTTTTATGTTATAAGTTTATCCGGCCTGCTCCGACCATTTCTGTCATCAGTCTTAATTCAGTTCACCTGCGAGCATTCTTCCACCCTGTCACTCCCCGTCTCTGGTCACCATCGTATGAGCTTCAGTTTACTCCCAAGCACTTCCCTGTTCCTGATTAGCTCCACCCATGCCAGTAATTAGTTTCACTCCATTCACCTGATCACTCCCTTACTTATACCTGCCTCTGCCCCCTGCAATCTGCCACATCATTGTTTTTTCTGTGCCCAGTGGTGAGTCTAGTTCAGCTTTCAATACTCTCTGTTTGCCTGTTCTTCTGACCCTGCTTTGCCTCCTGATATTTGAGTTAGCCTGTCCCCTGTTATTGCTTATAGTTTTGTCTGTGACTGCTTTTTTTGTTTTGTTATTTTTGGTTATTGGATGCAGTCTTCCCATTTTTGGCTTGATGCCCGTTTTGGTTTTTGCATTTTGTTAATAAATTATCTTTTACCTAACCTCTGCTTGTCTGGTTGAATACTGGGACCCTCTGTCTCTGGTTCTTGACAGTATCGAACAGTTCCTATTCATACCAGGTCATAGCAAAAAACAAAAAAAAAAAAAGCTTGATCTTATTTGTTGTTATGCTGCTGCAGAAAGACATAGCTATTGCCCACTAAAGGTACACAACTAGGAGATCAATCAATTCGGCTATTTGTCCTGGACAGCTTGGGTAGGATATGACCCCGTCTCCCTTCCGAGAATAGAATCAGAATCACCTTTTTATTCGGCCATGATTATCCACAGTCAAGAGATCTAAATTCAGTAACAGCGCTCACAGCGTACAGACATTTGGTGTAAGAGTCATGTAGTTTAAAAATACCTGTGCTTGACAGGATTTTTTATTCTTCTTCCTTTTTGCAGATTCTGGATCACCTTAAAGCCTGAGTTTCTGACCCTTGGTTTATTGGGGTTTTTAGTCAGACATCTTTCTTTGAGCATGGGTAAGCCACTTTCCATTGAGCTCCAGTACCCACTGCTTGTCCTTCAAGCATATCGTGTAATGAAAAAGACACACATTTGACCGAGATTTGACACAGAGAAAGACACTCAGATGTGATCGGCATGCCCTTCTGATGTTTTAGCACAGAGTATCAACGTTTCCTAAGTTTTAAAATGATTCTACCGTGGTCATGTTCGACTGGAAATTCAGGGTCATTTTTGAAAATTGTGGAGCAATGATAGCGAGTTAATTCACTCTAGCAAGTCCCTGTTTAATAGGTTCATTTAATTCATGAGTCATCTGAAAACTGTGTCGCTGACAGGAGCTAACACAAGAAAATTGGACCTTTTGAAGAAGTTATAATCAAAAAATGTCTTCAAATGATTTAATATTTAATTAGCGGCTTTGACCATGACACAAAGCGCTGTTTAAATAAAACCCCAGACACACAAAACTGACTCTGCAATAAATAATACTCTACAGTATTATTTATTGAAACAAGATGAAGCCAACATGAAAAAGCAATGAGTTAAATCTTTGCTCTATGATTCAACAGCTCATGAAACAACTGTAAGAGGGAATAACTTCACATAGTGATGTGATCAGTCGATCACATCACAGGGGAGGAATTTTGGCTCTTTCTTCTTTACATCATGACTTCAGTTCATTGGGGTTTCCAGGCACTTATGCGCATAACTCTCCTTATAACCTGCAATAGCATTTAAACCAGGTCCAGGTCTGGACGTTGGCTTGGGTATTGCAACATCCTGCAACTTTTCTTTCCAGGAATTCTGTTGTAAAGTACCTGGGGTGGTTTGAATCACTGTCTTGTAACACAACCCTTCATCTGGTCTCACATTTGACTCTAGATTACTTTGGTATACATAGGAGTGTGTGATTAATTCAATCAGCGCCTCCTTGATTTACATCACTTGCGGAAGGACGCTAAAATAAGGCACCCCCACCTCTAGGCAACCAAATCTCCTGTGCAACTCTTTGTATGCGCGTCACATTTTGTGTTTTGTTAACTTGGGACAATATCAGGCAGAGATGGCATAATCAAGCCTGTGTTTGGTGAAAGGGGCGATTCTAACAGGGACTCATCTGCAGTGCACTGAGTGTTGTTTCTTGTGTAACTTTTTACCGGGGTCCTCTCTTCTCTGATCGGATTGCTGTGACTGCAAGCGCGGAGCTTTTATTACGGCCAGCTTCAGTGTGTGTGTGTGTGTCTGTGTGTGAAAGAGACACACACACACTCACGGCAGGACCAACACTGGGAAACGATGGTAAACAAACCATGACACATGAATGCCATGAAGTAAAATTCTCGCGTGGACCCACCCGAGAAATAAAAAGGGGCATGAACAAGGGGTCAGAATGAGCTCTATTTAAAACATTTTCTTCTCAAAATGACAAAACATGAATTTAAAGACATTTTCAGAAGGACAATTTAAGTAAAATTCCAGGTTATGACACCTTTAAGTCTTATGGGGCACACCTGTGAGCCTGCTTCTCTGCTGCCCTGCAATCAAGTTAATTTCACACACCTGTTTCCTGGTCTCCATTAGCTCTCCGCAGACAGTACCAGCTTATTGAAAGCTTTCAACTAGTAGATGTCCAGCATTCTTCAAGCCTGTTTTCAACGTTTTCTGGATCTTCCTGCCTGGCAAAGCCTCCTGTCGGAAATCGAACTGATCTTATTTTCTGGACCATAACCTGTTACCGCGACCACAAGTCTTGCCAACTCCTAGGTTTGTCTGCCCTTCTCAGCTCTGGCCACCTGTGTATGACCCAAAGATGCACTTTACTAAGTCCTTTTTTTCCCAAACATAAAACCTGAAACCAATGCTTACATCAGTTAGTGTATATACTGTATGTTTGAAGATTGCAAAGTACTTCCACTGACAATATCTACTGTTTACTGTATGTTCACTTGACCTCCAAATGGCTCAATGAGCTCAGCAGATAACATTAAAACAACAAAACTTGTGTACAAACAAGAAGTCTCACTCTACACAACTGTAGGTGTGTCTCTCTGTGGCATTTTTTGTTAAAACAGGTATTCTTTATTCAGTTAGGTTACTCATGGTTAAATTGTATTATTCAAGTAAAAGTAACAAGTATATAGTGCAGTAAAACTACTAATAAAAGTACATTTTGTTCAATAGGTAACTCAAGTACATGTAACTGGGTAAATGTAACTAGTTACTTACCACCTTTGACTGCTCCTCAAAACATCCCCTCAGCACAATGTTCAGTTCAGACTTTGGGAACAGCAAACTGCAGAACATCCATTGGTCGGTGATTGTGCCATTCGTTTCTCTTTGTTAAAAGACCAGTAAGACGGTGGTGATGCTTAAAATTGTTATATAAACAATTAGATACCAATGAGGAGTAAGTGATAGAAATAAAATGATTTTTAAAATATTTTAACATTCATCTGTCTGATTGCTCAATTTGTAGGACTCTGCAAGATCTACAGGACTTTGACAGAAGGAGTTCTCTGCTGGGCATACTCTCTTCAGAAAACTCTGGATCCATATCGACCTTGGTGCAGCTTTCAGCTGGATTCTGAAGGTAACTGGTGAGAAGGTAACTGGTTGCACCAGAACATTTTAGCAACTTCATATAAAAGCCAGTGGATACATATGCATGTCTGTCTGTCTGTCTGATTTAACTTCTCCAACTTATATTTTGTGCATAAAATAAGATAAAAAATTTAAGCTGCAGGTTGAAATGTAACAAATGAGGTAAAAAGCCAAGGAGGGTGAATACCTTTTCAAGGCACTGTTTATATATATTGCTCTTAGTTTTCATCAAGCATGTTACTGTGTTCTGGTTAGGACTGCGGGATATTAGGAAAATATTCAAATGCGAAACCTTTGCTGAATGTTGCCACCCCAGTTTTTAAGGGATATGTTCTTGTATTTGTACTTGTACTTTAAAAAAACACGACTTTAGTTTGGATGTATTATTAGTAACAGCTTTGTCTTTTTCAGTGCTCCCATCAGGCACATTGTAGTATAAAGAATTCTCCAGTTCAGTGTAGAACAGTGCTCTTATAGTAAGTTGTTACAGTGAGAAAACTTTCTAATGAAAGCAGGATTCATACTTCTGGACTTCTATAAAAAGAATGGGAACTCAGAAAATACTGTGCTTGCTAAAAGTTGGGCAGATGAACAAAAAATGAGAGTGCAGCAAGCTGTCCCATAAGGAAAAAAAGCACATCTTCAATGTTTCTTTGGTGAGATGAAGATCCTATGCTGGATCGCAAAATCTCCCAGCAGCAAAGCTGCAGATAAAACAAGAATCTCATCTTTGGCTGTCAAATTAATGCCTGTCTCAAGAACACAGCTTAACAAGAGCAACATTTTGTACTATGGTTTAAGTGCTGCACACATGAATTTGGACTCTCATTTCATTAGAGTTTTTCAAGCAACCAGATTTTCTGGTAATCCCAAAAGTATTTGCTGCTATTCACTGGGCTTTATCAGAGTTTTATATAGTTTTTTTCTTTAAACTTTATCTGCATTCAATGCTTGTAATAAGCACTCCCAGAATAATGTTTTCCCACATCAAGATGAGTTTCTTTTTGTAGATAACAAGCAAAGAAAATAGCTGTATAAAAATACTAATGATGAGGGAGTTTGACAGTTTTATTTAGTCTACAAGAGAGGGCAAGACTTAAAGCAGATAACAGGAAGGTTGAATAAAACAGGGCATCAAAGTTCATAGGATTTAGCTCCTTTTGTACGTTCGACCTCTTACTGTTGTAGAAGCAAGATGGATGTGGAAACGTTGACAGCCTTTTTGGAAGTATCACAGCATAAGGATCTACTGTATTTTTTTCTTGGGCTGCACAGTGGCACAGTGGGTAGCGCTGTTGCCTTGCAGCAAGAAGGTCCTGGGTTCGAGTACACCCCTGGTTCTTTTTGCATGGAGTTTGCATGTTCTCCCTGTGCATGCGTGGGTTCTCTCCGGGTACTCCGGCTTCCTCCCACAGACCAAAAACATGACTGTTAGGTTAATTGGCTTCTCCAAATTGTCCTTAGGTGTGAGTGTGTGTGTGAATGGTTGTTTGTCCTGTTTGTCTCTGTGTTGCCCTGCGACAGACTGGCGACCTGTCCAGGGTGTACCCTGCCTCTCGCCCAGTGAACGCTGGAGATAGGCACCAGCACCCCCCGCAACCCCATGAGGGATAAAGCGGTTCGGAAAATGGATGGATGGATGTATTTTTTCTTTTTAAATAGACTGCTGTTTTAATAATACTAGCGGCACTGACACTGAGCTCGATGTAGCCTCTCCTGCTATTTTGTTATGCAAAACAATCCTCTGCCTCCATACAGACTCCTGTTTTTGCTTTTTGTCACACTAATTTCAACAACATACAAAGAGAACATGAGTAAATACAAAAGGCTGTTGTTAAATATTAATATTTTAAAGTTCTATGAGGAAAAAGTATTTGCAACCTTGATATGATTAACCATATAAACTAAGTTTAGTTTCACTAGCCACCCCTAGGCTTAATTACGCTCAGACTTGAAATAAATAGAATCAGGCCTAGGATAAGTAGGCTTTCTGAAAACATGAAGTGGGCTAGAATAATTAAAAAAGTAATTCATCATGTCCCATCTAAAGAAATTCAAAAACATCAAACCAATCATGGATATCTATCAGACTGGTTATGCCGGGTTCAAATGGCAATATTTAAAAATTGTGGGATGATTTTCAAACCCTGAGTCCCCCTATCCCTCACTCATGATGATAAAAAAAAGTATTTTCTACAAGTTTCTGTCATCTTGCTTTCTAATTGGCTACACATCACATTCAACAGGCGATGTGCTCGTTTGTCCTTAGGGAACACCCCACACACGACGATGTCGGGCCAAGACAATCCAACATGTTGAATATCCCTGGTTTGAGGTCAAACGATCCCAACCACCTTCCGAGCAAACTAGATCTTTCTTAACACACCACCCGCGACATACGATTATCTTAAGAACCCTCTCGATAAATGGGGCGTCCTTAAGATTGTCAGAAGGGGAACAAAACAAAAAAAAACTAGGCTAATTATCTTGCCCTTGCCTTTGTTGGACACCTTGTTGGCTTTCTGCTTTCTGGATATCGACCTGGACTTTACCTCAATCGCGAACTTTGCCAAGCCCGTTAAGCTACCTTGCCTCAGATCCTGCCCAGCGTTGCCACAGTATGTCTGTCCAGTGCTGCCTATGTGCCCCTAACTAGAGCTGTCAGCGTTTTGCCAGCTTCAGGGCTTCTCTATTTATCGACAAACCTTTTAAACGCAAACACTGCGTCTGGCTAGTATTTCGGGTTCTCTGTTTGCTCTGTCATTATACAGGTAGAAGTGATGTGAGGAGGGATTTATCAGCAAAACTACAGAAATCATGAAAAACTATTGGGTTTTTAATGCATTCATTTGACAGTACCATCTGTAGTTGTGTACCACAATATGTAATCTCTGTGAAAATAAAACCCAGAGAAATAAATGTAAGGGCTGTTAATTCTTCATCTGCTTCATGCTTTAGCCATTGATTTTACTATTGTGGAGTGCTGCTTGTGCAGGTGGCCAAGTAATACCCACTTACCAGTTTTTAGATGGGGCCACTCCAAACTAGAGTGCTTTGGAGATGAAGAAACAAACACGGGACAAAGCATACAACAGAAGGATGCCACAGAGAGATACACACAATTAGCCAACCGTACTAAAATGGGATAAAAACCCAACACGCTGTTGCTTATCATGCAACACAGGCCTGCTCACCGGTTACCAGAACAGCAAGAAAATAAGAAAAAACAACTAAAAAACACAGAAATCACACTGGCTCCTTACTAAATAATACTATCATAAATGACTAAAGAAAAACCCCTGTTGCAAGGCTGGCTTGGAATGGGGCTATTTTGGCTGAATATTGTTGACCTTGTTATAAATCAGGATAGATTGCAACATTGCTTACCTTAAATTGCTGTTAAAAGAAGAACATAAATTCAGGCAGATTAAGAGCTGAGTTAAGATTTCTCCAAAATAATCTAACCTCGTGGAAAGTTTCCACACAAACATATTTTTGCGGCGTGTTTCATATAAAAACTCCTTTGAGGGATAAATGCTTTAAAAAAGGTTTTGACTCCAAGTCGTTTTATACGACGGAAATGTGCTCTCTTCGGAAGGGCCTGCCCTGACTTTCTATCAGCCTGACTCCTTTATGAGAATCCCTGACTCTGAAACTGAGAGAAATTACTCTAACATCTGTCTACTGCAGGTGCTACTGCTGCCAGTGAAGAATTGATCAAACCTATGATTGGTAGGATGCCTGTTAGAATCCCTTTTAGCTACAGAATGGCAAAACTGCTGTCAAACAGATTCTTATCTTCACACATAAGTTTGCAGAACTAAAGCTTTTGCATGAGACTAACCATGAAGAAATGAAGCATTTTTCATAGTTTGGCCAATCCTGCGATTTATAGTCAGGTGTGACTTGTATATCAATTTTAAATGGTAAATCATACTGACCAGCATGAATCTAGGAGTAAACATTACTGTCTATAGCTGAAAGAAGGCTCGCTAGGCTAGTGTAAAGCTATATTCTGCCCCTGTACCACTTAAAAATTAATTGAAACATGAACTTATTGATGACAAAGACTGGACACGTTTGTATGTTGTTTCACGGTTTCAGTATGGATTCATGCAGTGGGGCGTTGTGTGGTGCAGCGCGAAGGGAGAACTCTGACCACGGCAGAACCCCATTAATGGGCTGTCCGTGAAGGTAATAACGGCTAGTGCTAGCTTATAGGTCTGTTGTCCTAGCAGCTTACAATTTTTCTGATGCACGTAAGATTTATGTTGCTTGCGAACATCCAAGTGGTGCTCTTAGATTACCACGTAGCATCGTTATGCTCATGGTCTAATTTCAGTGTAGGTTTGACAAATTTCAGAGTAACGGGCCGTTACACTGAAAGTTACGCTGGTTGGAGTCGCTGGCTTGTTCTGCTAATTTACACCAGTCCTCCTCCCAGGTATGTTCCATGTTATTCAGGCGGTTGTGGATGCAGCTGTGCAATTTAATAGTTTGGTTTACCAGATTAAATGTCAGTTCTTAGTCTTAGATTGTGTGAAATAAATATAAAACAATATGCGTATTGTCCAGTGCGACTTATGGATGTTTTTTCCCCTCTCTTTATGACACATTTTTTTACTGATGTGATTTATATTCCGGAGCGATTTATAATCCGAAAAATACGGTAATTGCAGGGGTGTATGGTAGAAATGGACTGGAAAAATTACCAATTTTGAGAGGTTGTTTAAAAAATATATATTGATGGCAATGTTGAATTCAATTACACAGTAAAATACACAGTTAAACTTAAAACAATCACACTTTAAAAGTGGTAGTTTTGTGATTAAAAGAAGATTGCAGTTTATTTTATTGTTATATGTTTTACTGCAGTTGGCTTTTCTTTGTTCAACTGTTGAAAAGATTGGTTGGAAGGGGGCGGGAAAACGTTCTCTTAAATCACAGGGGTGGGGGGGGGGCTACAATATTCACGAAGTAGGTCACACCGTTCTCCTGTTGGAGCCAAGTTTTTATCTTACAGAGCTGAGTAAATCTTCATCAAGGTAGACAGAGTGTCTGCACAGAGTAGCACGAGATTTTTTTACTGTAAGGTCGCTGCTTTGACATTTGAGTAGCACTTGGTTAAATTCCATAGCAATGGCTTGTCTGTGATTACTGTTGATTATCTGAGTGGCAACAATAATCTCCTGAAATTGTTTTTCATAATACTGTTGGAGGCCTATTGTGGAGCAGATATTGGTGGTGTCAGCATAAAAATGCATCCCTATTATTTTCCATAACCCAACCCACACCAGTCCGGTGATCCTTTTCGACCCTGTTCTATGCAAATGCCGTCAAACTTCAGATAAAAGTAATTTGTCCTAGCTTGGGGTTCTTCTGCATGAGGTGCTCTGTGTTTGTCAAAGGCGTCGTTTGATGAGCATTAATAGACACACCACATGTGTTCCCATCAACTTAGCTGGAGATTACTTTACATATCATAGAGAGGTGATGCTTAAACACTACTTACTTAAAACTGCGGAGCTTTGTTTGCCATTAAAGTTGATGGCAGTTATGTAACAGTATGATCGGGGAGTAATAAGAATGTTACTCCTGTGTCCATAATGGGAAATTGGATATTATTAAGACTTGCAAGAAATGTTGTTTATAGAAAGTCCGTTTAAACAGGTAGTACACACACAGCAGCAAACACCATGGACTGTAATGGTAGATGATGTATAACGTGTTCGTATTACCTGACCAGCCACTGTGGATTCTGTTTGCTTTTACACTGGTGGTGGTACATTTTTAAACTCTGTGAAGTGGCTGTGGAACAAATGAGGACCAAAATACTTTAACTAAAAATTACATCTTGTGACTCTTAACCCATAACTGATTTGGACACAGCCGTTCGGGGTTTACAAATAAAGTTCTCAATTTTGTTGCTGGAAATAGACTAGAAACAACTACAAGAACAACAATTTTGAAAAGATTTAACCTAAAAAGTTAGGAAACATATTTATTTTACTCAGGTAAACATCTTAAACCCTGTTCATCATCTCACCTGAACTCCACAGTGCTATTATTTTGAACATAGGGCTGGACGATATAGGAAAAAAAAAAACATATCGATAAAATGGAAATCATATTGATTGATATCAATAGTTATCAATAAATTCAAAACATATATTTTAAGTGAAACCCTGGCCGTTTTATGTTGTTGCTTAGCGACTGATTTTTAGATACAGAACACACAAACACTGAGTTCAAACTCAACCCTTTATTCAACCAACTTTTTACCAAAACTGCAAGTTTTTAATAAAGAACACGTGCTGTAAACTCTTTGAAGGGGGCGGAGCTTGGTGACGAAGCGTTCCTGGATCTATGTTTATGATTGGTTTGGGAGGATGTAATGACTGTAGTGTTAACCTACACGATAGGCTAGAATACAAAAGAAGGAACACTGTTATTCTGTTGAACCTTTTTTTTACCCCTTTTTTTCTATCATCGATATATGTCTATCGATCGATATATATTGTTATTGAGTTATCGTCCAGCCCTATTTGAACATACCCTTTTTCAACTAGTGATTCAAAGGTACTGTGCCAAGCTGGTACAGATCTTATTTGGCCAGTCGGGAGTGGTTTGTATTGTTTTGTAAACATAACTCTGAACACAAAAAATTAATATGGAGTTCCTCAAAGCTCTGTTCTTGTGCCACTTTATTCAACAGCACTACTTAACCATAGTCCACTACAGTTATTTATTCAATGTGTTCACACTGGATGGGTCTGAACTTCCTAGACCTTCATCCAATTTAACCTCCATTTTTCCTCCAGAATAAACACACTGATTGAGCTACACACCATTTCTCCCCATGTAGAAATATGATTTCCACTGCCAGAAAGGCAGTCCAACATCTGACTGGTGATGTTGGACTGCTATTTCCAACACAGCTGCAAATGCTGAGACCCAGAGATACCAATTACTCCACAAAAAGTGAGCTCAATAGAGGGAAAAGGCAACCACGCAGCAGCAAAGAAACAACGTTTTAACTGCTTCTTTTGGCGGTTCTTGAAAACAAAACCCCTAATTTTTGAAACGCCTCATTAATATATAATGTGGATCATTCCCTAACTCTACTTTTGAACAATATCTCTGAATGTCTAATGTGAGTCTGGAGAAAGTAAAGCCTTTCTCACTTCTTAAAATTCCTGCTGTGTCTGTCCACTGTTGCCTCTGCTGGCTGTCTGGTTCTTTCAAGGCAGGTTTGTTATTTTATTCCCTCCTTTTTTTTTCCTCTCATGTGAGAACATATCGGAGCGAGCGCTGCCTTTGCCTGTAATCCCTTCAGAGCTTGTAAATACACCCTTCATCTGACTATTCACTTGTGCAACTTGTTATTGCTATGGGAGGGTTTTCCAGGGCTGACGCTTGTTGGGGATATTTACCGCTGCGCACCGCTTCCGCTGCGTATTGTTGTTTCTCAAGACAACCTTGTAAAACTGTTGGGGTATATTTATATGGCGTGCTCTCCACAGTCAGAAGTGCTGCTGCTGTCCCAGGCCATAAAACATTAAGGTGCTTTTCTCACCTCTGAGCACAGCAACACTTCTTTTTGTAGCAGACGGTCCTGTTATCTGTTGCTCTCTTCTTTTATAATCTCATTATTCACATGCAGAGTTTGCTTATAGCTGCACACCCGTCCAATTCCTCGAGATAGATCTAAGCTCTTTGTGCAGCTGAAGTAATGAAATTAAGGTAAACATTTGCGCTTTTACGTTTGCCAACAGCTTGTGAGTGAAAAACACGTTTTGCACGTGCTGCTCCTCACCTGAGTCTTGATCGTCGCTCCTCTCTGCCAGCGAGCTCGTGGCCTCGCTCCGCCGCAGACTTTCATCTCGCTTAATTGCTGCCGATGGCCCATGCAGGGAATTTCGGGAAGAAAGATACCGCAGTGCTCGCCAGGTGCAGCCGGAGAGGGGTTAAAAACTCCCTGCGACGGATTAATGAAGGGTTAAAGCGGCCGACAAGAGGAGAGGGCAGCAGATCTGGACCTCTGTGTGAAGCTACATAACTCAACTGCCCTCCTTTCTTTTCCTATGTCTTCTTTTTCCATCTGTTGCCAAGACTCCAGGCGGCATGCAAAAAAAAAAAAAAAAAAAAAAAAAAAAAGGAGAGGTGTTGGTGGCAACTGCGGAGAGCTTTGCACAGCAGTGTGATGCTTATTAACATGTGGGACGCATTCTGCTCACTCGTCTTCGCCTATGGTCTAATTTGTTTGTATCCAGTCAATGTTGTGTGAATGCGTGTCTGTGCAGGGCAGCATCTGTGCATGCCTCTTCCATCCAAGTGGACAGCTTCATGGTCATTGTTTTCTTTCCGTGTCATTTCATCTTGTCCGTCAGGGGACACGACACAGGTTGCAATGCACTTCCGCTCGGGTTAAAAATGGCCTAGTGCGCTTGGTGACCCATGTGACTGGGGCATGTGGGATTACGGCGCCCCCCCCGGAATATTTTCATTGTTTATTAGATGATGGAGCAACGCAAAGCAAGGGGAATGGTGCATTGTTTTCAAAACTTTCTGTACAAGTTTCAAGGTGTAGCAGACGTTTCTGTTCTCTGTTACCATGAAATTAAATGCAGTTCGGTAAATTACCTTTAGGGGTTGCCTAATGAGTAAATAGAGTCCGCCTATATGCAATTCATCCTTAGTCTTAATCTAGGGGAGAAGATTTTGGAGAAGTTTGAAAGCGGGATATATATAAAAAAAATATTACAACCTTTGACTATCTCATCTGAAAATGGATTATTAAAAAACATATGGCAAAACAGCAAAGAGAAGGCCGTCTACATAAACTGTCAGGCTGCTTAAGGACAGCATTAACCAGAGAAGTTGCCATGGGGTCCATGTTAATTCTGGTGGAGCTGCAGAGAATAACGCACATCACTTTGAATATCCCTTAAACAATGATAAAATGGGATGGTGGCAGACTGATGCTGGGGAGTTGTCTTTCTTTAGTGGGGACAGGGAAGCTGATCAGAGCTGATAGAGATATGGAGGAAGGTAAATACAGGACAATCATGGGAGAAAATCCATCATCAGCTGCAAAAGACTGGGCAAAAGGTTCCACTTCCCAGCAGAACGACGAACCTGCAAAGAATTGGTTTGACTTGAAGCGTCTTCATGTGTTAGAATTTCCCAGTCAAATTTCAGATCCAAATATAAATGAGAATCAGTGATAAAGCTTGAAAGTTGATGTTCATAGACACTCCATCCATCTGAACGAGTTTAAGTATAGGGAATTTCGCCCTGACGTCATAAATTTGTCACGTGACTAACTGGTTGGCAGAAAAATAAAAAATGGCCGCCTGTATTGATAACAACTAAGGCTTGTATTGTAAGGTTATTAATCATGGTCGTGTCGTGCTGTGTGATTGGCTGTACTAACAGATTCAACAAATATAATCTTAAAAGTTTAGCGCCGATAAAGCAAAGAAAATTGAATGGCCAACCGTGGGAGCCTGCAGATCATGACCAAGTTTGTCATCTGCATTTTGTGACTGGTAAGCTGTAAGGATAAGGAAATTAATGAACTATTTAGCCTAAAGGTCTAATTTGAAATATATATATTTTTTCTTTAAGATGTGTCTTTAAAATATCTGTAATGTATCATTGCTTTAGGGCTGCACAGTGGCTAGCACTGGTGCCTTGCAGCAAGATGGGTCTTGGGTTCAAATCCAACCCTGGGTCTTTCTGCATGGAGTTTGCATGTTCTCCCTGTGCATGCATGGGTTCTCTCCGGGTACTCCGGCTTCCTCCCACAGTCCAAAAACATGACTGTTAGGTTCATTGGCTTCTCTAAATTGTCCTTAGGTGTGAGTGTGTGCGTGAATGGTTGTTGGTCCTGTTTGTCTCTGTGTTACCCTGCGACAGACTGGTGACCTGTTCAGGGTGTACCCTCCCTCTCACCATGTGAACGCTGGAAATAGGCACCAGCACCCCTCATGACCCCATGAGGGATTAAGCAGGTCAGAAAATGGATGGATGGATGGTATCATTGCTTTAAATATAACTATAAACAGCACACGTAATGTGAGTACATGTAGCTCTATGATTGGGATGGGAGGATTAGTTTATTAATTTCTCAACATAATCAAAATTATAAACAAAAATAAAGCTGTATTATTGCTTACTTGTGTGCTTCCAACGATTTGTAGGCTTTCATCGATTCTTTGGTGAACATAGATGGCGTATCGATCATGTATAGTTAAATGTCGCCAGAAGTTAGGTCAGGCCAGGCGTCGGGATTTTGCAAGGAACATGTACCAGCGTTGTACAATAACTTAATCTTATATCTCTCTTTCGCATCTGAAGGTAGGGAGTCCGCATACGGGGAGAAAGGCATAACATCTTCGTTCGATGTCCTCCTCTTTACACTACCCGCCATGTTTTGCCAACCAGTCAGCGCGCTGGCTTGCTTTGTGACGTCACACAAAGGCTTCATGAGTAAGCCTATACTAAAAAGAAGAATTGGAAGGGGGGGCGGGGCAGAAAGCCAGTAGGAGTAAACTCCAAAACACCTGCAGCTGTGATCGCAGTTAATAGTAGTTTCAAAAATTAATGATTCAGAGGAGGGGAAGACAAACTAATAACACACGTTTCAGATTTTCATTTGTAAAAAAAAAAAACCCAAAAAGGTAATATTTTCCCTCCAATTCTATTTATGCAATACTTTGTTGTGGTCTGTCACAAAAAATGACAATTAAACACAATAGAGTATATGGTTTGAACATTACAAATGATAAAAGGTTCGAGGAACTGTATCTAGGCTGTATTAGCTGTATATATATAAATATTTTGGTTCTACAGACAATTTTTTCACATGTGAATTGCAGTACATTAATGGCTAAACACACGCCAGCGTTGAGGCTTTTATTGGGCTATTCCTCGTGGAAAAATTGACTTAGGCAAAAATAATTCCAATTTGTCATTCATAAAACGTCCCTCGTAAACACTGAAATTGGCCAAATTAAATGTAGTGACTATGCCAGCGCTGTTTGTGACAATAAGAGGCTCTCGTGGACAGAACATTGATGGGGACGGGCGGTCTGGTGCCGTGGGCTAGTGTGTGGGTTTGCTCTCGGTGCCTCTGCCGTGTGTGTGTGTGGCGTCACGGCGGCCACCGTTTCCCACGCAGACACGCACTGGCCGGCTGCGGCCGGTGTCAGTGCGTGGAGAGCAGCAGGACTTACGTGGCAGCCCGTTGGGTCTTGGCCCTGGTTTGCCCTGTGATGCACGCTGTGTCTCAGGTCTGCATCCCTCATGCGGTGCTGTGGTTAATCTCTTCGTCGGACGCTATAATATATAGTGGTTGCAAAACATCCATTCAGAAAAGCAGAAAAAAAAAATCCCTGTTTTGGTTCTCACACAATCCTGCCACTCTGGTCTGCTGCCCTGTTAAGCTCTAGTTAAAGTCCAGGCCAACTTGTGACCCCCCCTCTTGCTACCCCCCCCCCTCTGCCCCCCATATCTTTTCTTGCTCTGTGCTCTTACAGCACCTGAGGGCTCTGAGGATCCGTGCTTCTGCTGCCAGGTGTGTCCCTAATACCAGTGGGGGGAGACACATAAATAAATAGCCTGAAAACCATGCTCGCTCCGCACAAATGCACAAGGCACGGGTTTTTTTCTCCTGTTATTCCGCGCACATTGTTTTCCTTCCTTTTTTATTGAATATTTAAACAAGCAGGAGATCTGAGAGGGTTGTCCTGTCACCGCGGTCTCTGTTTCCCTGCGCTATCCATCAAACGGCTGTGATTCCGTCTGTGACACGGCTCCTCCGTCTCCAAACCGCATATCGCTTTCTTCACATCTAAAAGCAAACACACGTCGTGCTCCTGAAGGTTACGTGGGAGTATGTGATGTTTTTCTTTCTCCCTTTTTTTTTTTTTTTTTTTTTAAAATGTCAAAATGCCTAAATATTCATATCGGGGCAAAGCAGCAGGGGTTTCCATAGCGAACATTAGTCAGTCTGCCTGTCATCTGCCCATCTGTGCTGCATCTGTGTGAGTGTCCAGCAGCTCTCTCAGATGGCTTTTCAGTCCCCCACCCCTCCACCCCCCCATCTTCTAGTCTTCTTGTTGACTCTTGCTACATGCAATTAATCAGTCCCCTGCTCAGGCTTCTGCCATTATCTGCGTTTGTGCCCAAGTCCGCGGCTTCTCCGTATGCGTGCGTACGTCTGCGCTCTACTCGATGGCAGAGAATCTGTGTTTTGGCATGTTTACCCCTTAGTCTCTATGTTTGTGAAAGGCCTCCACGTACTTACCTGTCAGTCAGACGTCCATCAGCAGAGCAGTATCTATCGGTGGAGACAAGGTCGCAGCGACTCAGACAGCGTGAGCTGGTGGAACTACAAACTACAAAACCCTCAAGTCTGTAGAACGATCCTTTCTTTACTTATTCTCACAGAGGAATGTTTAATGGTCAACAGCGCAGCATTATGAAACTGGGTAGGAACAAGCCCATGTGTTCGCTAGATGTATTTAGAAGGCAAAAAAAAAAACCCACGGTGAGGGCTGCAGGCATCCGTCTCGGTTCTCCGACAGACCTCTCCAGCACAGTGTCGTTTTTATATGTGTGTCCTTGCTTTCACCCGTGCAGCAGAAGATTGCCGCTGACATTTTGGCCGCGCTCGTTTTTAGTTACCTGCACACAGGGCGGCTGAGCTGGTAGCTTAATCACAACTGCCAGACAGATCTGAACCGTGAACTTTGTGAGGACGGCTGCAGCTGATGAAGAAACGGCGAAAACATTTTTTTCCAGGTGTAAACTGGCTTTCCCTCGCTACCTGAGAAACATCGTCTCCCTTTTGCTGTCAGACGTGAATTCGGTGTAAAGGCTTGAAATAAACCTCGTTTAGTCACGATTTAATGTTCAACCTATACGAGATCTAGATTTAGACACATTTCAACAACGTTTAGAGCATAGACTGAGCAGTTTTGCCATTATAAGCTCAGTTATGCATACCTTATTTTATCCTGCATGTTTCTGAGCCAACACACTGGACCTAATTATAACAAATGGTTCTTTGCTTCTGTATTATCGGTCATACATTTTGGGATCTCTGATCACTTCTGTCAATTATTATTATTATTATTTTTTTTTTCCTGAAAGGGATTTTACTTGGCATGATGTCCCAACACAAAACATCAGGAAGAGCTATGTTCAACGTTCGGTAGCTATGCGTTTCAGTCATGCTTTTTAAAAATATTTTTTAATTATGTAATTTTGGTATGAAAAAAATATGCTAACATTTCAGACATCAAACATGTTGGCTGCCAGGCCATAAAAAATAATAGTAGAAAAAAAAGGCTACAAATACAAATATAGTTCACAATAAATGTAGGAGTCCTTGGATACTTTGAATGGTTTAACAAGCTGCTTTAAAGAGTAATACTAATATAAAGTACAATGACATGTGCTCACATGAGTGCAGATCGATATTGCACCGGGCTAAAAAAGGCCCCCAAATCCTCCCAAATGTATCATGCGTGCCAAGCTTATTTAGTCGAAGCGTTTCCATTTGTAGGACAGTTCAGCCAGTGTTCAAAACCTGGTTTTATGGCGGACTTCCAAGTCAATAGGATGAGTTTCTTTGCTACCACCATCCCATGGTGCACAGCCATCTGAACATGGAACAGCATCTGACAACAAATAAAGCAAATATTCTACCGCTGAACATGTGGAAACCAACCCTCCTGATGGAGCAGCTCCTTCGCTGCTCCGTCACCTCAGCCATGCAATCCAGATAGATAAACATCCTCCAACCGCCGTATTCCACACTGCAAAAACGGATCTAAAAATAAGTAAAATGTTCTTAAAATTAGTGTTTAAATCCTTGATTTGAGCAGGTAAATAAGATTATCTGCCAACGGAATGAGTATTTTGACCCCTAAAATAAGATAATTAGACATCCTGCACTTAAAATAAGCAGATGGAGATGTATTGCTCATATTTTAAGTGCAAAAATCTTATTCCATTGGTGCAAAAATCTTATTCCATTGGCAAATCATCTTACCTGCTCAAATCAAGGACAAATACACAAATTTTAAAGAATATTTTACTTAGTTCTAGTTCCATTTTTGCAGTGCAGTGGCCGCTGCCTGCCAAGCCGAATAATTTTCTCCTTCTCCTATGCGAGGTCTGCCTGTGCGATGAGTGGGCGAGGTTGGGCTCCTTGATATGGCTTCGGACGTAGCGTGCAATGTGCCCTGTCGATGGTAACCGACTTCTCAAAGTTGTCGGTGCCCAGCAGTTTGGGAATTAGGGTGGACATGAGCTCCATCAGTCGGTCATTTTCCTCACCCTCTGGAAGGCCGACAATCTTGATGTCATTGCGTCAAGAGCGACCTTCCAGATCTAGCAGTTTAGATCGTAACACTTTATTCTCCCATAGTAGTTCGAGCTTTCCACCGAGCCAATGCGATTCTCATGGTTAGCAGCCTGTTGTTCGGTTGCAACCAGTCTCTCAGTAAGTACCTGTTGCGCTGCGAGCAAGCCCTGGAAACTCCGCTTGGATCTGTCTAATCGATTGTTGATGGATTGTAGTAACTTGTTATAAATCTTCTGCCAACTCATCATCATCCTTGGTAGATACCTCCTTCATCCTTTTTAGTTTGGCTATGGTTAGCAGCATTAGCCAGCCCAATTTGAGAAGCAGCTTTTTTCAACCTTAGTAGCCCTGCTAGACATTTTCTCAGTTGCATGGTCAGGAAAAGTGAGACTACTCGGCCACCATGTCAGGCCACAACCCTCCATTTCAGTCATGCTTTATATTAAACCCTTCTGAATGGTTACTAACACAGGATAGGTATATTGTGTTATATTATGTTCTATTTCTGGTGTGCGTCTTTTACTGGCTTCCATATTAGCAGGCTGCTGCTCTTTTGCCAAGATAAAATACCAAATTCTGCACTCTGTGTTGTGAACCCTGAGAAATCTCATATCATTGGCTCAGGAACCAAGAAGTAAACACAGGCTACTCTCTGAACTGAAATAGTAACTCTTGGTTTCAAAGGAGAAAAACATGACTCAGACATTGTTGATGGAGAGGACTGATTGTTTATACGGAATGTTAATTCCATCCTAGGTAAGAAATGAGAATGATTTAGGCTGATTTTACAGTAAATATTTTACTTATAGCTCCTTTAACCTCCTTTTTCTGAATACATAATGTATTGACTACTGTCAGGATGGAAGGACCATTTCACACAGTATAACAAAAAGTGTTTCTGAACAGGATTACCAACTATAGCTTTAAACGAGGAAATACAGATTGCAAAACAGTGGAACAGCGGAGACAAAATGGACAAAAAATTAAATTAACCAGATATAGACAAAAATCGGCTACACATTTACGATAGGGCAATAAAATGGGAAATAACAGAACTCATAAATGATGACCATAATAACCAGTGGCGTCTCTGGCTTGATAAATTAAGTGGGGCACAAAAACATTACCAACACACTAGAAATGCCATTTTTTATAAGGTAAATGTAATTTCATTTTTATACATATATTTACAGATAAAGGCTCACTAAAAATGTTAATGTATTGAAAAGAAAAGATTCACATCAATCCTTTATGATCCTGTCCCACTGATTATTGTGAACACTATTGAACTCCACAGCCACATATGGTGGGGCCTGGCTCCACTGACCCCAAAAACAGAGATGCCACAGATGACTCAAATACCCCCCCCCCCTTCCCTTGGCTCAGTGATTCAGAGGCCCCAAGTTTGATTCCAAATTGTTGTCTTCTTTTTCTTATCATTCCTATTTCAATCTAAAAAAACTCACACAGAAAGAAAAGGCAATTAGAAGAATTTATTGATACAATATTTTAAGAGTTTGGCGCTCAGACCTCGACAGGGAACATTCACGCTGAATTATACTTCAATATGCATAAGCAGGTGTATGAGAATAGGGATGTTTCCCCCCAGGCCTGAAACTGGTGGTGGAGTGGAGATAAACAAAGTTTGTTCAGTCCATATGCTGAATAGTTTGAGCTAGATGTCCAACTTGATAAACACAGGTTTGCATGAACTGTCCATGATGAGCAAGCATGAAGCGACTGTGGAGAGGAAAAACTCCCCTTTGGGAAGAAACCTCTGGCAGAACCAGGCTCAGCATGGCGGTCTTCTGCCGGACCGTTTTAAGGAGTGACTGGGAAATCCGTAAGAGTCCGGGATGAATTACACTCTGATAGGAACGAGGTTGAAGGAGCACCGTAGGAAAGCCAGGCGAAGCTTGCTACGATGATGGATGGGAGGTAGGCAATAGAGTTTCTTCAGACTGAAATCCTGCTTAAGCTCCACTTTAAGATAAAACAGGTTTATTTCTAACAAACAAACAAAAAAACAAAACAAAAAAAAAAACAACAACAATTTAATTTTAGACCAAATATAAGCCAGTTTTAAACTACACAGGTATAGACAGTTTAGACATTGTTTGAATTGCTTTTCAACAAAAGGTCCTGACTTCCTGGTTCAGGTGCTGGTTTATTAAGCTTACATGCTCTCAGATCCCATTTCCTGACTTGCACCCACTCACTGGACAAATAACCATATAAATCTTCTCCATCATATGAGCTCACATTTAAATTGGACACTTGAAAGGAATATATGGAATAACAAATGTGCTCTTTTGGACAAGCAGTTACATTTCAACCTCTTATTACCTCTATTTAGTTACAATTAATTAGAAAATGTTTTTTGCTGTTTAAGTAGTTGTTTAGTGCATTAAAATGTACAAACATTTCACAGAAGATATGTTCATACATCTGCATCTGGATTTGTATCCTTTGCAACTGAGGAAATAATGGGAGAGGCTTTTTCAAGAGTGCAAATACACAGTTCAAAAAATAAGGGGAACACTAAAATAACACATCCTAGAGCTGAATGAATTAAATATTCATATTAAATACTTTGTTCTTTGCATAGTTCAATGTGCTGACAACAAAATCACACAAAAATTATCAACTGAAATAAAATTTTTAACTCATGGAGGTCTGGATGTGGAGCAACACTAAAAATTAAAGTAGACAGGCAAACCCGCTTTGATGTAATGTCCTTAAAACAAGTGAAAATAAGGCTCAGTAGCAGGCGTGGCCTCCACCTGCCTGTAAGACCTCCCTACGCCTGGGCATTCTCCTGATGAGGTGGAGGATGATCTCCTGGGGGAATTCCTCCCAGACCTGCACTAACGCATCCGCCAACTCCTGCACAGTCTGTGGTGCAACCTGCCATTGGTGGATGGAGCGAGACATGATGTCCCAGATGTGCTCAGTTGTCCCAGATGTTCTCAGTTGGATTCAGGTCTGGGGAACAGGCAGGCCGGTCCATAGCATCAATGCCTTCGTCTTGCAGGAACTGCTGACACACTCCAGCCACATGAGGTCTAGCTTTGTCTGCATTAGGAGGAACACAGGGCCAATGCACCAGCATATGGTCTCACTATGGGTCTGAGGAGCTCTTCTCTGTACCTAAAGGCAGTCAGACTACCTCTGGTGAGTTCATGGAGGGCTGTGGGGCCCCCCAAAGAAATGCCACCCCACACCATTACTGACCCACTGCCAAACCGGTCATGCTGGAGGATGCTGCAGGCAGCAGAACGTTCTCCACAGCATCTCCAGACTCTGTCATATGTGCTCAGTGTGAACCTGCTTTTATCTGTGAAAAGCACAGGGAGACAGTGGTGAATTTGCCAATCTTGGTGTTCTCTGGCAAATGCCAAACATCCTGCATGGTGTTGGGCTGTAAGCATGACGTCCAAACCTGTGGACGTCGGGCCCTCATACCACCCTCATGGACTCTGTTTCTGACAGTTTGAGCAGACACATGCACATTTGTAGCCTGCTGGAGGTGTTGCAGGGCTCTGGCAGAGCTCCTCCTGTTCCTCCACAAAGGTGGAGGTAGCGGTCCTGCTGCAGGGTTGTTGCCCTCCTACAGCCTCCTCCACGTCTCCTGATGTATTGGTCTGTCTCCTGGTAGAGCCTCCATGCTCTGGACACTACGCTGACAGACACAGCAAAGCTTCATGCTCACATTGATGTGCCATCCTGGGTGAGCTGCACTACCTGAGCCACTTGTGTGGGTTGTAGACTCCGTCTCATGCTACCACTAGAGTGAAAATACAGCCAGCATTCAGAAGTGACCAAAACATCAGGCAGAAAGCAGAAGAACTGAGAAGTGGTCTGTGGTCACCACCTGCAGAACCTCTCCCTTATTGGTGGGTGTCTTGCTAATTGCCTCTAGTTTCCACCTGGTGTCTATTCCATTTACACAACAGCAGGTGAAACTGATTATCAATCAGTGTTGGCTTTTAAGTGGACAGTTTCATTTCACAGAAGTGTGACTGACTTGGAGTTACACTGTGTTATTTAAGTGTTCCCTATATTTATTATTTTGAGCAGTGTATAACTTTTGGTCAACAGGGATGATTTTACACATATCTGTGAGACTTAAGCTGGTGTCAGGAGGAGTGCTGCTTCCAGCTGAGCTCTATATCACAATGTTACAAAAACTGCAAGTAAAAAAAAAGTTTAAATTCTGTCAGCATTCAGCTAGGTACAATTTATTTCTTTACCAGCCTTGTTCTTTGATGTGCAAGCACTCCCTCGTTCTCCAAGCAACCATTCTTCATGGTATTACATATTTCCTTAGCTGAGAGAGTTCTTGAGAAAATACTCCTGCAGAATCGACATTTGACTCCTGCAGATGGCCTGGCTGCTGATTCTGGTTTTCTGGCACAAACGTACGATGAAACTTGCCTTTAAATTAAACCAAACGGGAAAAAAAGTAACAATCATTAACAACAACCACATGAAAGTGGAATATTGGTGCTGTCTGAAACTGCTCCCATAAAGTGATGTCTGATTGGGAATCACATAATCAGTTGTTAGCATGCAGCTGCAACGTGATACAATCATGGTCACGCTGCACAGCAGATCATCCTCTTCCTCATCCTGTTTAAAGACAAAGTCTTAATTTGTATAAACGGATTTGACCGGAGTTTATTTGCATGTGTGAAGCTGCTTCATACTGGAAAGAGGTACCAAAGCAAAAAAGATTGTGTTTTGTGAGTAATTAAAATAGCTACTCAATTTACTTGCCACGATTAAAATAATCATCATTTTGCGCCTCATTATGTACTACCTATTTATTAGTAAATTAAATTTTTTCTAGTTATTTCAGTGCTGATTAGTACGTAGGTATGTATTTAAAGATGTGGCATAGTTGAGTGATATTTGATTCATGTAAATTAAAAAAACAAAAAGAAATGTGTATTTAAACACTTAAAAAATACGTTACAAAAGCTGCACCGTACCAGTAAGAATCATGGGCTCATTCATGTATATGATAAATTTAGCTCACTTCTCTTACACAGGCTTTTTTTTATATTTCATGTTTTTTTTTTTTTTTTAAACAGCCAATAGGCAAATTTATAATGATGCAAATGTTGCTCTCAAACTGGTATCCACTTTAACATGCCACTAGGACGGGAAACAAAATGCAACCTTTTAACTTAGAAATTGCATCTTCTACCGATCCTCAGGCAGAATGTCCCTTTTTCTTTGCTTGTATCAGCAGCAAGATGCTTGTGGGGTTTGCGCAGCACCAAACTAGTTGCATACATCAGCAACGATCATCCGATCTTACATTTCCTGCTGAAATGTGAACCTTTTAATAAACATCTTTGATTTTTTTTTTTAGCGTCAAGAAATGCTCCCTATCAAACCCCGTCGGAACATCTTTTTATTCGCTTCAATCGTTTTCCCAGTACTTAAGACGCATGCAGAGATAAGCTAAAGGTGACTAATATCACATGCGCAATTTGCACTGAAGCAAACAACTATTTAGTCCATAAGCAGACAAACACCGTCTGAACGCAGATATACTGTAACAGATGGTGGATGTGCCGCATACACACGTGGACATGATTTGGCTACCTAAGCAGATGTGCAAATAAAAAAAACAAAAAAAACAAAAAAAAAAAACAACCACACACATACACACACGCACGCAAGCAACCATAAGTTTGAAGAAGCACCATCGTCAGAGATGACTTCAAAACGTGGGCACGCACACAGAGAGACTGGCAAGCCAGCAGATGCCCGCAAACACATGCAATGATTGCGAGAGGGGAGCTAGTCACCCATGTGAGCACACTGCGTCGGAGGGGAGCTGAGGGTCTTGGGCGTACAGAACTTGGATCTCCACCGCATGAAGCACGGGGCGCTGGGGGAGAGGAGGGGGGGGGGGGAGCAACGAAGGTGGAGAGCGAGGGAAAAGGAGCAGATGGGTCAGCCATCTGGTGGATGGAGCAAAAGTAAGGGAGATGAAAAGAAGAGCGTGCGCACGCTGCAGAGAGAGAGAGAGCTGAAAAGATGTGCGTCTGGGTGTTGGAGGGGAAGAGGAGGAGGAGGAGGGGGGTGTATATGCGAAATATATAAATATGAGTGTGTGAATGGAGTGGGAGTATGTGCGTTAGGGTTGCGCGTGCAGAAGGGCTGTTCAGCCGAGGCTCAGGTGGCGGCGGACAATCCAGTTGAGCTACTTTGGCAGGCTGTTGAAAACGTTCTGCTACACACATGCAGTGCAGCGGTTTATTAAATTACGTTCATTCTGCGAACGCATTACGCAAACAAAACCCCAACAACTTTATCCACAGTTGATTTCATTTGCGAGGAGAGGCGCGCTGGTGCTGCTCTTCTTCTCCGCTCGTTCGAGGCCGTTCGGAGAGGGAGGGACAAACCTGCGGCAGGTACAGCACCACAGCCGGCGTAAGGAGGCACATACCATACATGTGGCATGTGTGGACACATTGGACAGCGATCACACCTCGATAGTCCCTTTGTTGGGTACCACTCATAAAATGTGTCTGGGTAACTTTAACTTGTTCTTGGCCTGTTCCACTGCAGTGATGGGGGGCCATCTTACTGCAGGGTGCAGCACATTTCCTGAAAGCAGTATTATAATGTTTCATCTATCCTCCGCTATTTATATTGTTTCTAGAAAATCTGTTTTATGGAGGTAAGAAGCAAAGTGTGTTTGTGAAAAACTTCAGTCCTGTCATCTATTGAGTATGTCTGCCATTTATTATACGTCCCTGTTTTGTATAGTGTGGATACATTGGGATGAAAGGTGCAACTTTTACAGAATCAGCATTTTTATTTTGGTTCAGTGCTCTGAGGGCCCCCCAAGTGGTTGAATATTGTGGTAGTGGGGGGGTGTCAGCTCACATACAGCATACTGTTACTTCATTAACGCTATTACACTGCAAAAAGGGAACTAAAAATAATCAAAAATTTCTTGAAATTAGTGTATTTTTCCTTGATTTGAACAGGTAGATAAGACTATTTGCCAATGGAATGAGATTTTTGCACTTAAATAGGAACAATTCATCTCTAAAATAAGATAATTAGACATCCTGCACTTGAAATAAGACGATGGAGATGAATTGTTCCTATTTTAAGTGCAAAAATCTCATTCCATTGGCAAATAGTCTTATTTACCTGCTCTAATCAAGGAAAATTACAATGATTTCAAGAAAATTTCACTTACTTTTAGTTCTGTTTTTGCAGTGTAATATCAGTTCAATACTTTATCGATTTCAGATGTGGATTACCTTCAGTTACCATTTGACAGAGAGAGCTCGTGATTTATTATTCTTAAAAAAGGAGTAAATGTGACAAAAAAAAAATCCCAGTTCCTAACTGTAAACAAGTCAAACACTGGAGCTAACTAGCTGCTCCTATTTAAATCTAACTTCAATTGCATTTCAAAGCGCACGCACTTCACAGGAAAAGTGCAACTATTTTCACACAAAGGTTATCCTTTTTTTAATCAATCTGAAGGTTAGCTGTGACTTTGTAAACTTACAAACCGTCAAAAAAGGTTTTGTCTTTAACTTTTATCTGGAATGTCAAAAAATGAACATACCAGAGATGGCTTTAAAAACAGAATCTGACTGAAAAACACCCACACAAGGACCGACAGCAAAATAACTTCAAGTGTTTTCTAAACCTGTTTTTTATTTTTATTTTTGTTGTTGAATTTGTGCTTTTGAGGCAGTCACAGTTCCAACCTTAACCACAGGTGAAGCGTCAACGTTAACAAGGTTTTCTGATATAAAAGAGGCAACAAGTTTATCTAATAATACAGGGAACAAAACACTG
This sequence comes from Fundulus heteroclitus, assembly GCF_011125445.2. NCBI lineage: Eukaryota > Metazoa > Chordata > Actinopteri > Cyprinodontiformes > Fundulidae > Fundulus > Fundulus heteroclitus. The sequence continues at coordinate 9,886,733 of NC_046366.1, forward strand.
AGAAAAACAAAATCATCTTTTTGAATAATGAAGTTACACACGGCCCACTTTGAACAGATCTAACACGGAAGTGAAACGCAGATTCTTTGAGCAATCGTCTTATAACGTGAGCAGTGGGCAACACGTGTCATTTAAACTGTCTCCCTTGTGCTGGAATTTGGCATGTTGCTTTCTCAAAGCAGCGAAGTGATTAGTGACCTTCTCATTACGGCCACACATCTTCCTGACCAGCTCCCTTTGCACCGAAAAGCCTGGCCAGTGCATTTGGCAGGAATGTCTTAATTCTTTTTAAGGTGGAAAAACACCTCTTAGCTTCAGCTGTTGTCATAGCAGCGGCAGGGAGGGTGTTCATCACAGACGCGGTCTTAGAAAATGCCTCCTGGATGTTGTATCAACGGAGCACCTAAAAGAGTCCCAGTGCACCACAGCATCCCTTGAATTCAGGATTCTTATAAAATAAGCACAGTTGTGTCTTGAGCTTGGTCGTGTTTAACAGTAGATATGCTCTCACTGTAGCATTTAGAGCCTCATCTGGAAATGTGTAACAGTGCCATTCAGACGGGCCCGTCTTAATGTGGCACTCGTGAAGTGGTCAGCTTCTGCCTCTCCTCTTCGCCTAAGGCCCTCCTTGGTCCTGTGGGTCCGTCTACTCCTTGCTGTTGAGATGAGTCAGTGAGTGCAGACCAACAGAGTCTGCTCATAGATCAAACAGCCACGAAGAAAAACTGGAACTCATCATCCCATCATCCTCACAAAGCCAGACGCCTCAGTCACCGGGGTGCTGTCAAAAGATCCTGGTGTCCTGATGGTTTCAGAACACCGTATGAGGTCATCTTGTTTCTCATGCGCAGTGCTGATAACCCCATGCTGCTAAAGTACCATATTGTAGGTGAGACTCTTGGCAGCCTTTCTTGCAACAGTCTCATCAAGGATGCTGATCCGTTTCGGTGACCTGGTAAAATAACTGGCTGCGCCACTCTGGCCAGAGCCCTTCACTTCTGGTGAATAAGAGGTGGATTGCAGCACGATCGAACGCATAGCAGTGCACATAATGGGCTCGTTTATAAAGCTCATGGATCTTTTTCTGCACTCCAAGATGTCACACTTGTGAGGAAAAAAAAAATGTTTTTGCCTTCCATGTTGTGCATCAATAAGACAGCAGCACAAGAACAAGCTGTGTCTCTGTTGAAACGTCTGTGGTCTAATCAGCTTTGATGGCACTGAATATGGCAGCACTTTACTCCTCTGCTATACGTCCCATGATGACTTCCAGCATGCATTGCAGCAGATCGTTTCTACATGGTTTTTGACTTCTCTTTAAAAACAAATAAGGCATTTTTTAGCCATTGTCCTTGCCCATACTCTGCACAGTAAGTTAACCATGCTTTCATTGTCCAAGCAGTGGTGTTTAACTATTAGTTTGAAAAGTGTGAAAATCCTTGAAAAAAGATTTTATCATTTTTACTGGAAGCTTGTTTGATATTTAAATCTGAATTTGGGAGTCCTAATTATGTAGTTTCATATCTTTCTTTATTATCAAGAAGACAAAATGCAAATTCTCCCAGCATAACCGTAAACAGGGAGGGCTCACCCATGGGAACCCATACATAATGCATTGCTATGTCTAAATGTTGGGGGGAAAATTGCAAAAAGGTCTGGGACATCCGACACCTATATAGTGCAGGACGTAATGGTTAGTGGAAAATGACAAAAAGACAGGGTAAATTTATCAAAAATCAAGTCATATTTCTGTGCACTAAAGAAGTAGATATTAGAATCTGAACGTTGTATTTTTTTCTCTATTGAGTGGATCGTCAAAACGCTGACAGGTTGATACACTGACAACAAGTCTGTGATGTATTTAGATGCTAAGCCATTCAGGGATTTATAGACTAACAGAAGTATTTTAAAGTCTATTCTCTGGGGATACAGGGAGCCAGTGGAAGGACTTTAGAACTGGGGTGATGTGCTCTACTTTCTTAGTCTTAGCGAGGACGCCGGCAGCAGCGCTCTGGATCAGCTGCAGCTGTCTGACCCACTTTTTAGGCAGACCTGTAAGGACACCGTTGCAGTAATCAATTGGACTAAAAATAAATGCTTGGATAAGATTTTCAAGATCCTGCGGGGACATTAGTCCTTTAATCCTGGAAATTTTCTTCAGACGGCCTCCATTTACATGCCTCTGAAGGCAAAGCTATAACCAGCTGTCTATAGCTTTAATATTCCCATCTGTGCTTTCTAAAGAGACACTTTGAACACATGCTTTAGGTTGCCCCTGATCACAAAGTTCTTGTAAGAATCTGAAATTTGGGCAACCAACACGCTGTTTTGTATTTTGCTCTTCCAATGACTTATAGCAGACTTGTTAGATTTCTTGTGGCAATGCTCTTTGCTGTGCCTCTCTCCCTTTGCTCGAAACCATCAGTCCTGTTTGGAGCCCTTTGCAGTCAAACGCCATTAAACCCTCTTTGCGCGCCGTCCAAAAATAATTAAAACCACATCAAAGAGGGACACTGTTGCATCTGGCAGCGAGCTCTTCACCTCCATGGGCATATCACTTGTTGTGAGCCAACCCTCCTACCCATCCCACAACTGTACCGCAGCCAGAAACGATCACCAAAGCACAGAGTGTGCATTCATACCTGAGAGACTGAAGCTCCCTCTGTATGCATTATTTACTTGTGTTCACCACACTCTGGCTGCAAACAAAACCGCAGAGATTAAGAAGCCACCCACATACCGCCCTGTAATGAGAACGAAATGAAGAGACTTTTCTTCCAAGCGTTAAAGTAGTCAGGCAGTTATTAATAAAACTTGTACCTGTATTTGTGTTTGTTCAATATGCCTTCTTGCTAAGCAGGTTGTTTACATCAATGTTCAAATTTCTCATAACGCTGAATTAAGTGTCCGTTATTACCAGAAGCGAACCTGCAGCATGTCTGATGTATTGCGACGCAGCCAGGAGGATCGGACAACATGTCACTACCCTGTGAGCTTAATAACTTTGTCAATGCTTGTCATCGCCTAAAGTCAGCTGGTATGAATTATTGGGCTCCTTCAGTTAGGATATCTTTATGCGTAGGATCTTGTTGTGTATGATAATGCAATTTTAATAATATATCTTTGCCTAAACGACAGTAACAGCTTATGAATGACACACAAAAGCAAAATGAACACAGAAAATACAAATAGAAAACACACACACACACACACACAGACGTCCTGATATTTTTTTTTTTGTGTGTGTGTGTGTGTGCATCTACAGCCCATTCTGGGCAGTAATCTGGTCTGCTGGAATAATAGCACTTTGACACTTAAATACCTTTAAGTAGACACACATTTTTAATACGTATTGTGTTAATTAAGTCATTTATCTGTCTTTTTAAAATATTTTGTTTTTCATTTAGCCATTGTGGCCGCTCCTGGAGATGTCGCTTACATTTCTTTGTACCCAGGAATACAATGCAAATGGAGCTTATTTTCATGTTGTTGTGAATTGTCGCCACTCTTCTGATGAATTGAAATGAGTATTTTAGGGTATGATGACCTTTGATGAATTTAACAATAAAATGCACGAAACAGGGGAAATGGCTTGCCTTTTTCCTACTGGCAAAGACAAGAGGACCTTCTAGCGGAATAATCAATTATATAATAAAAAACAAATCCCAAGAGCTACAAAGCAGTAACCCATTTTTGACATTTTGCAATGCTGTTGTGAATTTTCTGAGCCAAAACAGTGTATGGATATTAGCTGTTTTTTGGTGAGAAGGACAAATACCACTACCGATAAAAGCATTGTATCAGATGTTCTGACTTTGACAATCCCTTTACTAAGATTATTCAGGATGGCTGTGGACAATGATGTTGAAGAAAAGTAGCATTAATTACAGCACCAATGATTCATTTGTACTGCTGTTATTTCAGATCACACAACATATGATGTAAAACATCGTAAAGCATGAGTTCAAATTTATGGTTTGTTTTCTGTAATTCACCCCAAAGTTCTTCAAAAAAGATTCAGACATAGTCCCCTTTTAGTATTTGGTTAAATTTGCTCTGGCAAGTTGAAGAGAATGCACACACAAGATACTGATATTGTTCAAACTGGAAGTTTGGTCATATGATTTATTTAAACTCAATCAATTAAAGTTTATTTATATAGCACTTTTCAACAATCCATATGGTGCACAAAGTGCTTTAAAAGATAATATACAAACAAAAAGATATTGAGACAAAATTAATAATTTTATAGTAAAAAGAAAACAGGATAAAAAGAGATAAAAACAAAAAAAAATGCAAATAGCATAATTCAAATCAGTTTTAAGAGCTACATGGAAAAATAAAACCACAAAATAAACAAAAGAGAACAGCTAGGAGTGAAAGGCCTGTCTGAACAGATGTGTTTTTAGCTGCGATTTAAAGACTCCCAGCAAAGTAATGGCTATGAGTCAGTCACCAGTTTACTGTCACAGACCTGGATTTTAAACATAGTCCACACATTTTCAATATGGCAGAGGTCGGTTAAGTCAAGACCAAACCCCAGAAGCCTAATGTTAGCTGGCCTTATTCTTTGTAAAAGCAACACAGACGTGTGTTTGGGATTGTTCTACTCCTGAAACGTCCAGTTTTGTCCACCTGACCCAAATGCTGACCCTCAAATAAAAGGCACCTTTTTTACTATATTCAGGAACTGCAGACACTCAAGCCTATCTTAAACTGGAAGATCCTAGAAAAACAATGTCTCTGTCCGCTGTCACGCAAGTGTAATGTCACCATGGGCTGAGAGTACGGCAACCAAACCCAGGTCCAAAACCCCCTCATAGCTCAATGGGTGTTTGCAGCTGTCCATATGGAAGAGCGCGCTGACTTTGAGAAAGGTTTTGTTGTCAGGCGACAAGCTATTTTGTCACAAATGACAAGATGAATGCTTGGAGTCAAGGAAAGGCTCACATCTTTATCAACATGCAAAGTGGTGGGAGCATCATTCTGTGGGGCTGTTTCACTACCAGTGTTACTGTAGCAGTGTAAGTGAACTTAATAATGAAGAAAGAGGACCTGCATCAAAATGCTTACCAATTTGAATAAATGTAACTATTTCTGATAAGAATAGTGTTGAAATTTCAAGCCAGGATAATGGCAGTGCCTTGTTGCAAGTGATAAAAACTGTGTCGTTGCAGCATAGCTTGCTGAAGGATATAAATTCAAATATTAATGGGGTTGCAAATTTGTCCCCATATGTATACTTTTGACCATGTGTGAATTGGGAAAAATGCTGCAAAGTATTCCCAACTATGCACCTATTCCTATGTAAAAAGAATAATTTCAATTATTTGTTGTTAATAAAATGGCCCTAGTTTATTGGTAAAGGTCCACAACTAATATTAAATTCATGTAGATGGTATGTGTATTTAAATATTATCACCAGCACTGTATATTCTGAAAGCATTCCAGGTTTTTTATGTCACAAAGCTGGTTGGAGGACTGTCAAGAGCGCATAGACCTATATGGATATTTTTAGCATGTAGAAAACTGTCAAGAGAACTGTGGCACAACCTGAATGCATATGCTGGTGAATCCAAACATTTGACTGGAGCTGAATGTGAGAGGGAAAAAAACAACAACAAAAACATCTACTGTATATGATTTACCTGCTAAAAAGTTTGAGAAACAACCTTTATTTGTCATATTTTAAGGAGAGAGACTCTGAATGAGAGCAACCACGGAGACATGCAGTTAGTTAAAGAGTTTATTGACAGGCTGCGGTCTGAACTGAAACGATGCTGGCTGGTTATGTAGGTTCGGTGAGGTGTGTCTCAGACTTGGGTCCAGGGTTCTAGGAAGGAAGAAACAGAGACTAGGAGTTAGGTTCAGGTTCACGAGGAGACAAGGCAAGGAAGTGAGCCGGTCTGTACCACGCAGAAGCGCTGACGAACTGACGCCCTCCTCCTGGTTCCAGCTCCTAATGAAGAGCTGCAATTGCCGATGATGTGGTGCACCTGCCCGTCACGCCTTGCTAGGGAGAGAGAGGAAGAACCCAGACCTGCACCTAGAACTAAGGGTATGACATTATTAAAGATTTCCAATCACCACAGATACATAATCCATTTTTAAAGAAGCATAAACCAACAGAAAACACAACCACAGTGCTTTCAATAGAATTCTACAATAAAACTAGACTTTATTTTTAATCACTTCTGGGTGTGGGGAATCCTGGTTCTGATGCACTTACATAATGATGTCCAGATTGGAAGATAAATTGTGGGTGTGGCCATTTATTGAACAAACAATCCAAAATCCTGAGTGGCGGTCCTTGACAACAAGTTAGATGGTGAGCAGATTATGGTAGAACTTAACCAGTAGACTATTCTATGCCAAAGAAAGTAGTAACCGTATGACCTCCCATCACCCGAACCCTTTCTGCCCTCTCACCTACATAGATTCCCCTCTACACCTCCACTAGTGGTAGAGCGAAATATAGGTCAGTGTATCAACCTGCATGTGAACAAAACATTACCACCCAAACCAAATAAACCAGACCCAAACTATACCCAAACACCAAAAGAACTAGAAATGGGCTGCTACAGCCACTATGTGGCCTGAAGCAAAGCCCTTAACTCCAGATTGCTCTCCAGGCCCTTTAAGCTGCAACTGCTCCCTTAAGGTGCGTTCACGTTGAACGCGAATGTGTCAGGCCGAGCGACAGGTGCAACACAGGAACGATGTGATGCTATGTGAGGCCATAGAGGTAATTCTTGCGGCACAATTTTGCCGATCAAAGCGATGCCAGAGCGACAAAACACCTGCAATGGATGCGAAGCGATAGTTGTTGGAGTTGAAAAAGCTGAACTTTTGTGTCTTGTCAAACCCCTACCGACAACCAATCAGGAACTAGATGTGACCGTGATGTGGGGTGAAGGACTGCAAAGCGGTTTTCACTCAACATGGAAGAAAAAGTGGTGGTCTGCAGTCGGCCTGAGTTGTATGACTCTACCAATTATCACTACCCAGACAAGTCCAGAAAAGACCAAACCTGCTAGAAAGTGAGTGAGGAGACTGGTGTAGCAGTTAAGTGAAAGTGTCACTAGATAGCACCATTGCACCGATGTATTTCTGGCTTTTCGCCCGTTGTGCAATTGCTGTCGCCTGTTGTGCGAACGGCCGGCGATAATGTCAGGGGAGCGACAGCAAGAAAAAGTGGCGACATTGTGGCGCCGAAATGAACGCACCATAACGGATGGGTTTAATGCAGAATGGACAACATCAATGACAAAGATTTATATCGTGTTGTGATTTGTTCCTAGTTTGCATCTTGAGTGTCTGTGGTTGACAAAGAGCGTCCCGTTTAATCTGCTGCTGAGTCTGGATGTGCTACGGTACATTATATTTGGAGAGAAGTCACTATCTGTTTTTTTATTATTATAATGACCATCTGAAACTTTAATCCTCTATTGATCAGATGATTATAACTTGAATTAATTAAACAATGGGTCAATCAGCTCTACCATTGGAGCCACTTCAAGCTTTCTGTTTGAAGCTAGCACCCAGAAAATGCCCTCCTTTTGCCATCCCACATGAAACTATTCCCTCAACAAGGCCCAAGGGTTCAAATCTTGGCCTGGGGTCTCTACGTGGAGATTGCATGTTTGTCCTATGGATGCCAGGGTTCTCTCTGTGTTCTGGGTTTCTTCCCACAGACCAAAAACATGACTGTTAGTCAATTAGCTAATCACCCTTAGGTATGTGTGTGTGTCTGTGAGAGTGTGTATGGATGGCTTTGTGTTTCTGTGTTTCCCTGAGGTGGACTGTCCAGGGTGTACCCCACCTCTCGCCTAATGACCGCTGGAGATGAACTCCTCTCGACTCACCAACACACAGGACAAATTTACACCAGTCTTACGCTTCTGATTCGGATTCCCTGGAATTTTTAGACACTTGGAAATGCAATGTTGAAACTCAATGGTCTATTTTCACACACCATAGAAACACAAGGTAGATGTGCAATAGCGAGACCAGGGTTTTTTTCATTGTTAAATTTCAGAAACCTCTTGTTCGTCACTGCCAAGGCAAAGAAAGTGCAAAAAAAAAAAAAAAAAAAAAAAAAAGATTTGTAAAATAGTCAACCTTGAATTAACCAGCTCATGTTTTTTTCTTTAGGAAATTGTGCAGTTAAAACTCCACAAGGGTTTATACAGTCACCTTTGTTTTTTTTTTAACTCCATAGACATGGATGAGTTTATATTTAAGTCAGTTGTGATGTGAAGGCCATCAACAGTTTAGGAATAAGTTTAGAAATGCAAAAGCACAAATAAGGATGATCTGTCTCCGACTATTTTCAAGATTCCTTCTCAAACATCATTTTCTCAGTATTCAGACTTTAAGTTCTTTCAGGTTTGGTATTTCTGATCAGGAAACAAATGAACAGCGAGTTTGATCCTTTATTACATTTTCCAAGGTCTGGCTGATTCTGCCATCATTTATCCATGCATGTTCAAAAATGCCAACCATCTGTGAAGGCAGATTTGTGCATTTCTTTAAACTCTTATTTATATTTAGAAAATCTTTTGCAGGCTGAGTTGCACGCATATTTTTAAGTGAGAAAGTACACAGATATTTTACTGTTTACCAAGACGCAGGAAAAGACTTGACATTGTATGTTATAGCTAATGAAAGCCGCACAGACAGAGAGTACAAAGATGAAAGAAGTGGATTAAAAAAAAAACAAGCAATAAAGAAAATGTAACTGACAGATTCAGGGGAGAAAAAAATATACAGGAGGCAGATGGCTCAGACTACGGAAGACAGGACAAGAAGAAGTGAAGAAGGAAGCATAAAAAGGAAGGACGTGAAATGGAGTACCAGAAAATTTCCTGTCAGGCTGAAAGGATCAAAGAAATCGTCAGCTTCCAAAAGCCTTGATGTTAGAGAATAGAGACCAATTTATTGTGGATGGCAGAAAGCCTGGCTTCACCTGTAAATTACACTCTGTCAGCTGGAGCAGAGCAGAAACAAAACCGGGTCTAATGAAAGGGAAAGTGAACATGATGGAAAATTACTTAACGTGTTGAAGCGACAAAGATTCAGCAGTGGGCTTTGTATTCCACTCACAATGTCCACTTCTATTGCTGTACCAAACACACTAATGCTCTAATCATTGTTAATACGATTGTAGGTATGCACAATTCATCATTGTTAGCTATACAGCGATGGCCGGCTCAAGTCCCTCTGTGCGCTGATTAGGGGTAAAATTACCCGGCGTATAATTTGTTTGAACTTTATTTTGTACTCTGCGTGGATGGCAGATGATTATCATCAGCAGCGCGGTTGTGACTAACTTTGCTGTAATGTCTTTTTAGTTCATACACTTGTCCCAAATTAATCAGCAAAATTGTTCAAACCCTCTCACACACACACACACACACACACACACACACTACTCTTTCAACTATTGTAATATATTCCAAGGACACAGCGATGCATCTTTGACAAGGGCTCCTGAAGTAAAGAACGAACACAATGATCTTCTGTCCACTAGATGCTTGACATTGAGCCTGTACTTTTCAAGCCGAAGTATTACAACCACATTCAGACACCCATTGAAATCAGGCATTTCACACAGGAATATGTTTCCAGATTTTATCGTCACACTGACACCGGGCGGCTAGATAACACTTTAAGGAGTTGTTCTAAATGTGTGTTATTTTCGTTGAAATTTTCACAATTTTTTTATTACCTACCAGAGTTAAGAGGCGCTTGTGGTTCTCTCGCATTCAAATGTTTCGCTTTGATCTTGTACATTTTACTCCATCACTTCAGCAGAAGTGCGGGACGTAACCTTGCTTTCTCAATTCCACACTGGTTATTTGTAGAAGTATCAGTCAAAGTCAACTAATATGAAGGAAAACTCAAAAACATTCAAATGCTGTAAACTATTTTTTTTTAATTTATTTTTTTTAGATTTTACATCATTTTACACAAACATCAACATCCCATGAAATATGTATCCATTCTCTTTTTGCAAAAGTTTTATGTTTATCTTTATTTTAAACCTTAAAAATAGAAATTAAATGGTGGTTCTTTACAAATCAGAAAGTATCTCACACTGGATACTTACTAAAAAGTTGTCTTTTTTCAACGGGGCGTCTAACATTAGTGGCTCTAAATGGGTTTTATTTAGTTGGACTGAGGGCAAAAATGCTGCTTTGGGTTTTGAAGGTTGCAGACCCCTGTTCTACACTGATATCCAATTGAGATGCTTAGACGTGAAATTAAACAGGCTGTGATGAAGAGTAGGCCAGAATTCCTCCTAGGAGATGTGAAAGGCTTGTGTCAGCAACTACAAATTCTTGTTCGAATTGCTCCAACCAAGATTATTTCGGACGAGTTAGAGTAATCTACTACAATTAAATTAGTTGGTGCCAAATGAGGATATCAGAATTGTGCATAAAAGAAGCGTGCACTAAAGGTTTTGTTTTTCCAAGCAAGGACAAATCATGAAAGAGCAATATCCCCTCTGTTTGATCTTTTTAAAAGCGTCAAGGACTCTGGGGAAATTTCAACACATACAGACCAATGTCTGAGACGCCTATTGGATGTGCCCTTTAAGCCCTTGGTGGCCACTACATGACAAGCCATCATGTCATTGTAATCAATACACTCACACAAGCTGGGGATCATCTCGGAAAACCAATGTCGATCACCATAATCTTCTAATGCATCAGTGAATAGTACCTGAGGGGGCCCTATACAAGGAGAAAGACAGGTCTGGTCTTGTGCAAAGTTAATGGTTAGGTTCTTCAACTTCTTTAGGCCCAAGCTCATCTCAGACAGACAGGAAACATGTTCTGAGATCAGAGGATTTTATGTTTCATCTTTGTTTCAGGGAAAGACAAGAACAACAAAACACATGTGTTCCTATTTGCCTACAACATGAGTATAACATGCACACTGCAGTCAAAAAAAACAGAAAAAGAAAACTGTATCAGTGAGCATCTTGGTGGTGCATGCCCATGTACATAAAAATATCCGGTACAGCACTGCCGGTTAATTATGCATGTATAGCAAACAAATGAACCGTTCTTTTGTACCTGAACACATGCAAAATGCTGATGTGCGGAACTAAGCACGCATTGCAGAGTTTTCTATTGCAGGTTTAACAAGTGACACCAAAATAAAACAGATTAGACTCCCGGCTATCCCTAAACTCCACTTTTTGGGGAAAATTAAGGTTTCTAATGCAGCTACAGCTGACAAATAATGTTGGACCGAAACAAAACCTTTTTTCAGTGTATGCATTTTACAACTGCAATAAGTTATGCGGCTCACTCCGCTCTTAACTGAATTACTCACCTGAAACAAGCTGAAAGTAAACATCAGGGGTACTGGAGAAATATCTGCTGAAGTCCAAATCCCGCTGCCTGCAGTATTCACCCAGTGACCACTACAAAGTGAATAACTGGAAGATAGTGGAACTGAATCTGCATTTCCCAAGGAGGTTATTCTGGAAAGATTGTTTTTGGGTTATCTGGAGATAACTGAAGACAAAAAAAGCACATTTCCACAGATGATGAGAATATATGGCTGGTGTCAGATAAAGGAACAGGGCTGAGGGCAGTCATAACTACAGAAATTTAGAAACCTATCCATCAAGTCCCATCAATCCATAGCAGGTACAAAGGTAGTGGAGAAAAGGTATCAGTGAAAAGAGCTCTGTCTATAGATTTCTTGGGGTTTTGCTTTTTTTTTAAATTACAGTCTAAAATAAGCAATTTTAATATCAGACAAAGATAACTGAAGAAAACACAAAATGCATTTTTAAATTATATTTTCCTTTATTAGGAAAAAAAAACGACCTATCCAACTTTGTACTGTGCAATAAAAAATAACTGCCTCCTAAATATTAATAACTGGTTGACCCGCTCTTGGTGGCAACAACAACCTTTATTCAATATTTGCTATAGCTGGCAATGAGTCTTTTATATCACTGGGAGAGAATTTTGGCCCCAATTTGCAACACTGGTTTAATTGGAGGGTTTCAAGCGTGAACAGTCTGTTTAAGGTCACGACATCTCACCCAGATATAGGTCCAAACTTAGACTTAGCCATTCCAAATCCTCCGTTTTGTTTTATTTGAGCCATTCAGAGGTGGACTTGCTGCTGTGCTTTGTGTAATCGTCCTGCTGCACAACTCAGGTGAGCATCAGTTGTGGATTTCAGGTCATGAACAGCGTCTATCAAATCTACTCAATTCAGTGTGTTAGAATAATCTAGATTCCTAAAGCACAGTACAAACATGTTAATGAGTTTTGCCATATTTAACACTGGTCACTCAGTTCTTCATTCTTAAATAAACAATGAGCGTCTTTTTACACAATAAAAGTATTACACCAACATCAAAACTGAAAAAAGGATGAACTTAATTCATTATGACATGAGTTTAAAAAATATCTTTCAATATAATAATTTTCAAAAACAATTTTGTATCAATCTTTTAAAATTAAATTAAACCTACAAAGAATTGTGAAATACTGCTTAAAATAGTTTTTTTTATTAATCAGGTGTAATATTTACCCCAATTATAAATATAAATAGGCTTTTATGCAATAAGAAAAATACGAGAGTGAGATTAAGACCGATTAATGTTGAATCTCTGAATCCACAAAAAAAAAAAAAGAATTTGTTTGTCTTTGTAAAGACCTGTTTATCCAAGTTTTCACATTATCCACTCCTCCACTATTAATAGCACCAATGCCCGAGGTAAGTTAGGTTTATTTTGTTTCCTAAATGAACCAAAGTCATTTACCCCAGCTTTCATTGATGAGGCATTCATGTGGTCATTATGGTGAAGCTGCAGCTAACATGAATTGATTTTTATGAGCCATTATTAACCTGTTATCCACCAATATGACTGGGAAACAAGCAAGCGCATCCTCTTATAGTAGAACATGCAAAAGAGCTTCGGTCTTTAGCTCACTTCCTTTCACTCTAAATTACATGAGATTAAAAACTGTTAACGAGGTTCGAGTCTCAGACCACGAGTCCAAGTCAAGTCTTGTTGTATTTTTTCCACCAGACCCGAGTCTCAAATTTCAGTCTTCATCTTTGTGATGCCTTACAATGCCTTAGATTGGAAGGCATCCAGCATACTCTGATCAGTGAATCTCCAGCATTCATATTCTGTTAGTGATTCAGCTGAGCAAAGAAAATTGAGAGTCCATCATTACCTCAGAAAAAGGTGTCTGTCTTTAAAAAATCTTTTCTTCAAAGTGCAGTCAGAAAATCTTTCAAATGATATGAATTACCTGATCCAACAAGCTTTCCTCACAGAATAAAAAGAAATTCCCTCATAAACTTATTAGAATTACCAGCAATGGAAAACATGATAAACAACACATTAGTGCTTTCTTGAGTTCACTAGACACAAGTCATCATCACTTGCCATCAGCTTCCACAAATCATCAAGCATGATGGTTTACAACAAGCCCTGAGAATTACAACAAGCACAATTAAGAAGACCCTGAAGTACATTTTTTGTGAGTAAGGTGGAACACATTGCATAGAAAATAATAAAAAAATGACCATTTTTGTCCCCAGTGGGGGAATCTGCATGTGCCAGCAGCAAAGTGAAACTTATATGAAAATGTAATTGACAAAGGCCTACCATCCGAGCAGCAAACGTATGAAAAACCATTCCGAGACAAAAGTGAGGCTGCTGTGAACAATGAAATACATTTTTGCATTTTCTCACAAACCCTTCTAGCCCATCAATTATAAATACACATTTCACACTTTTAGCCTCTTCTCTTTCTGAAAACCCCTCCAACATGCTTTTCTAAAAGATTTCTCCTCACTTTTAGTTTGAACACTAGACTGTATTTTTTTTATATTAAAATACCTGATATTCTTTGACAGTGAGCCAAATGTTTATTTCAAAAGCTTGCTGCATAAAGCATTAAAAATCTCTCTGTCATTATTAGTTTATGGGAAGGAGCTAACATCAGCGGCAGGGACCAGGGAAAAAACAGGGACATTATGGCAAGCCGTTTTAACATAAATTCGGTTTTACCGCCCTTACGTTCGAGATATCTCAAATTGTTTTATGACTAGACGTTTTAGCAATTTAAGATATCTCTAATTGTATTTTGACTAGTCAAAATACCTATTTGAGATATCTCTAATTACATTCTGACTAGTCGAAATGACATCAGATTTTCCATTGAGTTGTATGGAGACGTCAATTCAAGATATCTCGAATGAATTACTGACTATCTGAAATACCCATTTCAGATATCTACAATTAAATTACGACTAGTCAAAATTACAATTCAAGATATCTTAAATTGAGTTTTGACTAGTCATAATTCTAATTAAAGATATCTCAAATGCCACCATAATTCAAGATATCTTAAATGTATTTTTGGATAGGCGAAATGCAGTTTTGACTAGTAAAAAATAAATTTAAGATATCTTGAATTGTAATTTTGACTAGTCAAAATTCCTTTTAAGATATCTTGAATTGTAATTTTGACTAGTCAAAATTCCTTTTAAGATATCTCTAAATGAATTAGCGATATCTTGAATTATTCAGCTTTTCCATTTAAGATATCTTAAATTGACATTCTGACTAGTCAAAATGACGTTACTGATATCTTGAATTACGAAACGGCTTGCCATATTTCATCACACAGGAACCGGAGGCGTGCGCTTTTGTTTTCAGAGAAGCTAAAGGAGGGTGCTGTAATGCTTTGTGCCATCTCGCATGTGAAAATCAAGAGCTAGCTGGCTTTACCATAATTCCCAAGAGGCAGATGCTTTACCACAGTATAAAAACTGCATCTGGTTATTAACTGAACTGGCCCGAGCTGAAGAATATTCCTTATTTCCAGCTTGGACATGAGTCGACAGTAGCGCTTTCAGCTAGCCGTTTTTCAGTGCATTGTGTGCGTCGGCAGCAAGTAAATCCGAAATTCTTTGCAAATTTCTTAAGCATTCTTCAAGTATACTATTTTCGCCCTCTCTGCATATCCCATACTTAAAAAGCTCTTTCTATATTGTGGCATTTTCTTACAATTTTGTCGAAAACAGCCAGCGCCATTGAATGTTCAGGCAGCTTTGGGCAGCTTACAGCCAATAAGGGGCTTACACGCAATGTCTTATTTCAGATATCTTAAATTGTAATTCTGACTAGTCATAATTACGTTCGAGATATCTTAAATTATGTGTGACGCTTTCAATGACGAATCCGGTGACGTAATTTGAGATATCTTGAAAGGAATTTTGACTAGTCAAAATGTAATTGAAGATATCTTGAAATATCATTCTTCCTAGTCAGAATGTAAATAAAGATATCTTAAATTACCATTCCGGATAGTCAAAATGTAGTTTTGTCTAGTCAAAATGCATTTTAAGATATCTGGAATGTAATTACGGATAGTCAGACGAAACCGAATTTATGTTAAAACGGCTTGCCATAGGGACATAGCCACGGTGAACGTTACTTATAAACACCTCAACGGAAAACACCAAACTAACAGACAGACACAGTAACACCTTTAACTAAAATAAAACAAAAACAGTGGAACTGTTCTGCTAAAGCAGTCTTTGAAGGTACATAGCCACATTATTTGCTTATAGAAAATGCCAAAAACTAATTAATCATGATTAAATAAGGTTATATACACCAAGCGTACATCCTGATAGTGTTTTGATAGTGCTTTTTCAGCCTAAATAGAACCCAGCAATGTGTGCGATGAGCAGATATAAACAGACGTGGCGTCATCTACCGTCAGTATCACAGAACTATCAGAAAGCCAGATGACGATAAACTGTTAATATTGTTGTCTTATAGTACTGTCTACATATCCTGGTCATTATTTTGAAAAGTGCATATTCGTTGAAATCCTTCTTTTGCGTCTAAAATTGGGTTAAATGGAGGTCTTGCATTGAATTTCGAATTTGCATTGCTTTCGGTCTCTGTGATGTCATTTAGAGAGAGTGACATAGGTAGCTCTGCCACTGTGGGGTATAAAACCGTCTCCGTCTTAAAGGAAAAAAAAAACACAGCTCCATCTTCTTCCTCCATAGACAACACTGTTGCACTTTTCAAACCCTCTAGCAACAGTGGCTACAAGTGTGCAAATAGTCCTTACCACTTAATAAAAGATTGAGTCATGAAAACAGATAGCACTCCCTTCACAGACGATGTCGTAAAGTGTCACAACCATGTTTTTTGGGTGGACAGCAGAGTAGTGGTGTGTGAAGAGGGTGAAGATAGCAGGGCTGAGGACACAACCCTGTGGTGTTCTAGTGTTGAGAATCAATGGGGCAGATGTAAGTTTCTCTATTTTCACCGTCTGGGGCTTGTTGAGGATAGGGGAACTTACATTTGGTAAATCTGCTGCTGTCTTTAAAAATGCATATATTCACTGTTCAAAATTAAAGGAACAATGAGTAATAATGACTCCTAGTAATTAAAATCGGGTCCACACCTACACAATACCTTTCATGGAGACCCGTCATTTACGTATTGGTCCAATACGTATTGGTCCAGTTGAGCTTCAGTTGAGTGAAGCTCAACTGAATTTTTACTTCCACAGGATCGATTTATGATGTTATATTCTGTTCTATTTCTGGTCCGCGTCTCTTACTGGCTTCCATGTTTGCAGGCTGCTGCTCCTTTGCCAAAATAAAATACCAAATGCTGCGCTCTGTTATTGGAACCCTGGGAACTTTGACATGATTGGCTCAGGAACCAGGAAGTAAACACGAGCTACACTCTAAACCAAAGTTGTTCTGCACCATACCTCTAGGTTTGAAAGGAGAAAAATGTGACTAAGACATTATTGATGACAAGGATTGATTGTTTATAGGGAATGTTACTTCCATCCCTGATGCCAAATGAGGATGATTTGGTTAATTTTACAGTAAATATCTTACTTATGGCTCCTTTATTATGGCTTCATGAACCTGAGTGAAAGTTACAGGAGAAAATTTTAAACTATTTATAGAAGAAAGATGGAAGTGCTTTTAAGTTGACAACATAATTTGCTTAAGGATTTATATGGGTACTTAGACCTGGATTGATAAGATAATTATTGCATGTATTGACAATCTTAGGTTTTCCTGCAACTGATCCTGTCTCTAAAACCTGAGATAAGGTAAAAAGTGACAGTGTTCCTGTTGAAGCTTTAACAATCTTCCACAATTTGGTGTCATTTACATTTTTATTAAGTTAAGAAAAGATTTGCTTTTTGCGGCAACATTATAAGAAAAAAAGATCTGACAATGGAGTACATGCATAAAACAGTGAGAAGTGTGTGTGTGTGTGTGTGTGTGTGTGTGGGGGGGGGGGGGGGCACAGTATCATGTTGAGATAACAGCAGCACAAACTGCATTGTCATTGGTAACTTAAAAGACTCATGCCATTTTGGAGGTGAATATTTATTTTCTCTATAATAATAGAGGTCCTTTGCTGTCAGGTCTTTTCATCAGCCCTGTCCTCTACACACTCTTCACTTACTGACTGCACCACCAATTTGTACAATATCCCCGTGAAATATAGAGACAGCACTAAAGTGACTGGCCCTGATGTAGATGACATGGCACACAGAAATGGCAAATCCAACATCTATTGTTCGTTTCCTATCCTCTTGCTGTTTCCTAAATTACTTCTTACTCTTTTCATGTTTTTGCTTCAGCATAAAGAAAAACCTGACTACAGCAGTTTTAGATCTACTCCAAGAGTCTTCCTGCTTTCAGTCAAATCATATTTCTTATCACGGCTGTACAGTGTTCCTGACAACCTATGAACTTCCTTACATCTGTACAGGGGGGGTTTCTACTAGCCTGACAGCCAGACTGGCTTACGCCATAAACACGGCATTTCAGTCTAGAAAGCTGGTGGTAGAGCCCGATTTCAAAGGCAGGACTAACAGGGTCAGCAGAAAAACAGGTAGAACCAATCGGAAAACTACAGATGTGACGCAAACGCCAGGTAGCACACTGTTTTAGCGCTTAGAGCAGCCAGTTGTTGCGTTTTTAAAGATATATCCAGCGCTCTCAGGGCATTATTAAAATATTGCTCGGTTGTGGCTGCCATCTTGACAGTTTACAGAAAAGCGCTGGTGCATTATGGGTAAAGGCTGACACATTGTAAACACACTGTAGAGAAAATAGCATCAGTCATTCTATCAGTTTAGAAGACACTACACCAGAAAGGGTTATACAGCATTGCACACCACTCTGTTTGATGCTCCATCATGAGCTTTAACCAGAAAGGTATTGACAGGATGCCCCGCAAAAGCAGCAGTGATGCCAGAAGCCAGCACAATAAATTACATTAAAATAAAGCATGGCTTATGACACAGACCGTGGTTACTGACAATGTGTCTTTTTATCTGTCGCCCACTGGCAAATATACATATTGGTGAGGAGACCTGTCCATCAAAAGAGACAGTTTAAACTACCAGCCTGTTTAGAACGACTTGGCACAACCACTTTCATTATTTGGAGTGAGACTTGTCTTGGCAGAATGAGAGAGTGAGGAAGAGAGTAAAAGTGTGAGACTGACCCCAGATGCATGAGAGTTGGCAACCCTACGAGTATGGAAAATAAAACTGAGAGGCTATATTTTAGTTTAAACTCCCTCAGTTTGTGAATTTACTATGTGACAATAATAAACCAAATGTTTTATTCAATGTGTTTAACTTGCAGTATGGTCTTTGCTTTAAGATTGTATAGCAAGGGTCGTTAAACGTTAACTAGATAACACAAAATGTTTCTTACAAGTAAGAAGGTAAAGCACCAGAAAGTTAAAAAAGATCATTCTCTTTCTATCTGCTCCACCTTCTATCAAATGAGTAACTGTGCCTCCTCAGACTTTTGGGCTCTTAAGAAAAGTAAACTTTAACTATTGTTTGGGTAGCAGTGTTCCCGGAGGTCTAAAGTTTGTCTCACTACAAGAATTGGTTGAAAGCTTGCAAGAAGCAAGGCATCAGAAGCTGCAGCGGCTGCCTGGGCAGCTGCACAGCCACTAGCCCGGAGCTGCTGGACCAAACTGGACAGGTGGCCTTAGATGAAACCCAGCAGCTAAGAAGTGATGCCACTGAATACCAACAGTGATACAAACATTTTTCTCAAACCTTTGCAAACATCTTGGCTGCAATTGCAGAGCGATTTAAATGCAAGCAGGAGCTCACTGATTTATTCACTAAGACAATCTGGCAAAAGAGTAATTTCTTTTTCCCTTGATTTATTCCACGTTTTTGGAGGGATTTTATGTGTCCAACCAACACAAATTAGTGAGCTTTCAATTGGAAGGAAAATGATTTGTTTTATAAAAAAATCAAAGACAAACTGGAAATATTTGGGCTGCATATTTAGCACACTTTATCCTGGTACTCCCAAATAAAAGACAATGAATCAATTAGCCTTTATAAGTCACCCAATTATTTAATATAGTTTACCCTATTGTATCTAATTACCTGCATAAGGCTGTTCCGTAAAGTTCTGCAAAGAGAATAAACTACATTGTGACAACACAGCCAGGACAGGGAAAATATTGTGGAGAAGTTTAAAACAGAGATACATTATAAAATACCATCCCTTGATAAGAGCATTCTTTAATCCCCAAAAAGGGAAAGGGTACAGCACAACTATAAACCTACCAGGGCACAACCTCCACCTAAATTGATCAGCAAGGCCAAAGTAGCCAAGCAGCGTCTAAGTCTGGAGGAGCTGCAGAGATCCCTAGCTCAGGTGGGAGTATCTATTTACAGGATTGCTGTTATTATAATTACCAACCTGGCCTCTATGGAAGAGTGGCAATTGCAAGAAAAGCATCTTAAAGAAAATCAAGAGGGATCCCTGTTCAAGGTTTACCAAAAGCCATGCAAGGAATGCAACAAACGGGTAAGAAGGTACATCTAATCTCAGAGTTCGAGCTGTTTTTTCCAAAAGGGCAAATATTTCAGTCTCTGTATTTAGAAAGTTGGAAGAAATACCCCCAAAAACTTGCAGCTATAATTACAATGAAAGGCTGCTCTGAAAGGTTGCTGAACACAAAATCACACCCTATGTGAATCATTTTGAATACCATGTGTGTACAGTATCAATACTTTGCAAGGTACCGTATCACCTGACTTTCATTGTAATTAAATTGTATGGTCATGCAATTAATTAGTTGATATAAAATGCTAAAAAGTAATGATTTAACAGTTTTGCATGAGGGGAAGTCTTGCCGGAGCGAATTTAATCTTTTTTTTTTTTTAAATCTTGTTTACTTTTATGCCATAACACAATAATGCAGATGACAAATCGTCCTTGCATACAAATCTCTGTAAAAATTCATTACTCAGTTAATTAATTTTAAGCACTGTAAAGTGGTCAACACAACAGCGACATGATTCAAAAAGCCTTGACATGTAGCCGTGGCATTTATCAGAGTTTTCTCATCACCACGGTGTTTGGCTGTTTTTTTCTGGGGGCTCCATCTGTGCTGTTGTTGCTGATGCTTGGTCCTCTGCTGGTACTTGGACTTAGTTTGGTTATTTAGCAGCTTTCCAACTTATAGGCAGCGAACATCTGGGCACATGAGCAGATTTGCTCTCCGGCGTGCTCTCTGCGATTTAATATGCTCGCTGACATGGCTAATATTCATCACGTTATTATAAGTGGAATGCATTGGCCGCGAAGCCAATTGCTGCCCCGCTTTAACATCCGCGTTATGTTAAAACTGCAGCCACATATGTTTAATTATGCCGCTGCTGACTCGCTACACGTCTGTTTCAGTGTGTGTGTGTGTGTGTGTGTGTGTGTGTGTGGAGTGTAATAGCGTACTATCGCATTCTGCAGTCCAGGTTGGAGCTTATAGGCTGTAATTGTGAGGCATTATCATGATATGGTGGAAAACTTTCTCCTCATACTACGAGTTAATTGGCCCGCCTACATGTAAGAAGATATAGGGTGCATTTATCTTGCACTTATCTTTCCTCGGGTTCCCAAATAGTGTCTAATACTTACAGATAATTACAGTATTTTTTTTGTCTTTGTGTTTTACCGTTAACAGAAGCGCTTCATTGAAGACTGCAAAAAGGGAATCAGACTTGCTCTGTTGGAGGGCTCTAAGAGGTAAAAGACCTGTAATGTCCTGTCTTGTATAGATTATAATGCATGGAGAAGCTGTAGTCCTGCACCTTCTGTAAAGGGGATTTGTACTTAAGGACTTTTTGAGCTTTCACTTTTGTCTTCTGAGGATTCACAGATCAGTTAAGCGTTTTAAAATACTGAACATGTATTCAGTACAGATTGTTTAAGAATTGTTTTTTTTTCTTTATCATCAGGGCACGGGACAACTGATAGCCCACCGAAACGGGCGTCCTTCTAAACTGACAAGAGAGGAAAAGGAAGAGCATTAATCTGAGCAGCAGACAAGAGGCCCATGGAAACTCTGGAGGAGCTGCAGTGAGCAGCACCTCAGATGGGAGAATCTGTATACAGGACAACAATTCTTCACACACTTCACAAATCTGTTCTTTAAGACGGCCAAAAACAACACAATTGCTAAAAGAAAAGCAAAGAAAGTCATTTTTAAAGTTTGCTGTTTGCTGAAAAAGTTAATGTTTGGAAGAAGGAGCTCTGGTTAGACAAGCCTGAAAAGATTTTTTTGGCCTATATGTTCGATGTAAGGAAAACAATACCTTGAACTTGTCATCCTGGCGGTGAAGCATGGTGGAGGCAGCGTCATGCTTCAGAGAGACCCCTTTTCCATTAGAGAAAGGGAAGCTGGTCAGCATTGGTAGGAAGATGAATGGAACAAAACATAATAATAATGGAAGAAAACATAAAAGTAAAAGCTTTGAAAGACTTAAGAATGGGACAGAGGTGCCACTCTGGGAAGGATAACAGTCCTAAAGATGCAGCCAGAGCTACAATGGACCGTGTTGTGCATGGACATGTTCAAATAACATGCTCTCTATGGGGGCTCCTATTGCCTGTGTGAGGACAAAACTTGCCAACAGTGACGTTCCCGTCTGCATTAACAAAGTGTTGCACATTGAAGTTTAATTCTGGTCTGTTGCAAATAATTGCAATATAATACATTAAGATTTGATGTACTAACATAATTTTTTTTATAAAAGTTTAACACTTCTGAATAGTTTTGCAAGGCATTCAATGAGTGCGCTGTTGCTTTACTGTAAGATTCTAAGTCACCACTTTGCTAACTAAGTGCACTTTTAGTAGCCTACACACACACAAATTAGCATAAAGCAATGACCCCGAAGCAAAACCTTTTCAAAAGAAGTTTGAAAAAGTTGAAGCGCTTCGTACCAGCTGTTGGCTTTGTGGGTGGAGGATTGTTAGCGGAAGCATAACTGGTCACACAACACATTCAACTTTCCTGCTGCTCCAAGATTATGTCTAAAAAACTTTTGCACGCTGAACATTGAATTCTTCTGTTGAGCGGGTAGGTCAGATGTGAATGCGGCAGGTTAAGGGACGAGTGCAAACGCAAAGCTTCACACCCCAACAAAAGTCTGCAAGGCCATGGAAGCAAATCGGAGTGAAAACTGAATTAAAAGAACATTGTCAAAAGGTGCCGTTTGCACATGTGTATGCTGTTTCCTGATGTTTGTCAAATCATAAATGACAAACAGCACAGAAAAATGTCAGGACATCAAAGAATAGAAAACCCCTAAATCTAAGATATTTTTATTGTTCATTCAATTTATTTTCTGTACTTGCTTAATCCTTACGGGGTCACAGGAGGGGCTGCACCTGTCTCTAGCAGTCGGTTAGCAAAGGCAGGGTACATCCCTGGGCCACGCAGAGGCACACAACCAATCACAAAGCCATCCTTAACTATCTGCACTTTACCAATGCACCTAACATGCATGTTTTAAGACTGCAGGCTGATGCTATCAGGAGAAAATCTAAACCATGCATAAGGAGCACATGCAGCATACTGAGAGGCAAAAGCACAAATTTAAACAAACATGTAATCATGACTGGACAAGAGCTAAATAAATACGTTTGAACAAGATTAATTTTATGCTGGATTTACACAAGTGATGGTTTTATCTTCATAGTAGGTACACCTGGTCTGGCGTTCTGTTAACTGTGACATCATCCAGAGAAGACAGATCACCCGCTACTACCATCTAATGTAGAACAGATTACTAGATCAATGAATGCTTCTGTGCTTTTTTGTCTCTCTCATTGTGTCTCTGCTCTGTCTTCTGTAACCCCCAGTCAGTCGAGGCAGATGACCGTTCATACTGAGCCCGGTTCTGCCGGAGGTTTTTCCTTCCCGTTAATGGGAAGTTTTTCTCTCCACTGTCGCTTCATGCATGCTCAGTATGAGGGATTGCAGCAAAGCATGGACAATGCAGACGACTCTCCCTGTGGCTCTACGGTTCCCCAGGAGTGAATGCTGCTTGTCGGGACTTTGATGCAATCAACTGGTTTCCCTTATATAGGACATTTTTGACCAATCTGTTTAATCTGACCCAATCTGTATAATCTGATTGAATTTGACTTTGGACAGTGCTTTGAGATGACATGTTTCATTAATTGGTGCTATATAAATAAAATTGAATTGAATTGAATTGAATGGTTGTAATAATCCTACTAAAACTGGCCATATTTTTAATTGAATATATGTTGTGGTTTAGAAATAAAGCAGAAATCTGAAATATTACTTTAGAATGTTTTTTTGCGCTTGTATATATATATATATATATATATATATATATATATATATATATATATATATATATATATATATATATATATATATATATATATATATATATAAACAATAATCTGGTCAATTTAATGTATTCATGGACGGCTACAAATGTACTCTCAAGATCAACAGGTCCAATTCATACCCAGAAATATATAATCAAATCAATCATATTCAGTCAATTCAAAATAGACAGATTTATTTTGAACAGTTCCCCAATTTGGTCCCATTTGCAGCTACGACAGCGTCAGCTCTTCTAAAAATGCTTTCCACAAAGTTTGGGGGGATTTTTTTTACTATTTCTCCAGAAGGATTGCATGCTTCCATGCAATCCTTTTGTATGACTGCATGGGAGCATGCTCATATGCTGAAGCATTATGAGTTCCTTTCATGTTCTAACATAATCCCCTCAGGACCAAACATTACACTTGACACAGTGGAGTCAGACACATGCCATTCTCTTGGAAACCGCCAACCCTGACTTGTCGATTGGATTGCCAGAATGGCCTGACTAGTCATTCAAGAGAACATGTCTCTACTGTTCTCTTGAAAAAAATTAAATAAAAATAACAACCTGTTTCAGTTAACTGAAAGTACATTTGAGTTTTCTTTCAAATGTCCTGATATTTCCAGGAGTTCATGACCCCGTGCGCTCTAACAAGGGTCTCTGGGCCGTTGGAAGAGAAAAAGAGCCCTAAATCCTTCAGTGTGCATGAGTTGCTTTTGCTTCACACCAAACCCACATGATGGTGCTCAGTCTTCAGATCATTGGACTGAAGCACACAGTTAGAGTCCCAGAGGAGTATGGAAAACTCTACACAATAATATTTTTTGATGGTACAACTTAAAATCAGTTTTTTTGGGCATGCTTCCCAAAAAGTAGGTTGTTATGTAGATGGCATCTCATTGTAGTTACGGAGACTTGCTGACCCAAGATACCACTCTGTTGCAGATTTTTAACAGTAAATTTTGTTTTCTTTTTTAGTACGATAAGATGAGACCAGATAAATGCGAGTCCTCCTCCAGCCCAGTGACCCCCGAGCTAATAGAAATGAGCTTCAGTGCCACATTATTTCCTTTCCTCAGGGAAACAGGAAGTTAAGGATCACTACTTACTAATTCCCAGAAACTCTGATCAATTTATTAAAGTACAAATAAAAAGATGCAAGACTTACCTTTTCTTTGAACGTTAGTGATTGTGTCACTGATTCCAATTAAGACAGCTAACTTGCTTTCAATCGAGCAATAATAATCTTAATCTTCAAAAGGTCTTGGTGTTAACACAATTCAGTGAATGAAGCTATATGAAAAAGAACATAAATGATAGAATTCATTTCCTTACTTGAAAAGGGATGAGAAGTGTAGACATCTTTAATCCCATCCTCTTCTCCCTAACACAATTACTATGGCTTCTTTTCCTTTTTGTCCCCTCTGTCAATATTTGTTAGTTACCAGCGAAAACACATAAAAAAAGTCATAAACCCTCATCCCTCTCTTTTAAATTGTGAAGATTATACCTAAATATTTATATACATTGCCATTAGACGTGAGTGTGTCCATTGTTGTTTGTCCACTGTGTCTCTGTCCAGGATGTATAGATAGTCACCACCCTCATCTCTATAGCTTGCCTTGTGGTTGATTCTGGTGGCTTTCTTTTGCACAAAAAAACAGTGACTATATCATAAGGAGAATGTAACTAATTCCTCACACTTGTTCACAACACCTTAAACACGGAACGACCAGTGAACAATAAATGATGCTTCAGGATTTAAGATCACATACGAGCTTTGAAATTATTTAATGCAAAGCAGGTACTCTTGTTAAAAACACTTCCTAATATGGGAACTAGTTTAACAAATGAATTAGCTAAATGACTTAAATTAAAAGAGCCCTTCTTCAAAATATTTCAGTGTTGGCCTGTGCTCCTATAAAAAAGTGACATTTATTAAGTATTTTTACTTACCTTTACTGGGGGTAGTAATACATTTATTTAACAGCTCGGGGAGCATTGTCTATTCTGGAAAAGAAAACCTGTCTTTGATATGGACTTTGGGCTTTCAGAAATATTTCACAAGCACAGAGAAGCTATATAAAACGCCAAAGAGAGGGAAAATCCCACAAAAAAATAATGGCCCCTTTTTAAGATCTAATAAAGGCTGAAAGTGGACAAATAGACATTAACTCCACTCCTGGCTCATCATTACGAGGTCTGCCATTGTGTACAATCTTGCAAATGGCCCAGTCATTAGGATACACTGTATGAATATGAAACTTGCCCTTCCCTCAACATTTTACATGATGCTCTGCCAAGCAGCACTGGCAGTCGGGGAAACAGAAAAACAACACAGCTCTCAGAAAATACACCGTTGTTGCAAATCAAACGTCCATAAGTTGCTGCCTTTCTGCAAAGTAGCAGCATTTTTGAAAACTGAAAACGTTTTACTCTGTTGGCTCGACCTATCACTGGAAACCTCACAGTGTCTTGCACACAGTGTTTCATATAGGAGAATATATATATATATATATATGTGTGTGCTATCGCTGTCGCTGGATGAAATGACTGTTGTCTGCTGTGCAGGGTTATGTCAGCTCCACTAAATACCATTCTGTATTTTGATGCATTTAAACACAATATTTTCTGGCATAAACATTTTTGGCTCCCTGCAGAAAAAACAATTTACCAACTGGAAATAGCAGGCCATCACCAGCTTCAGCGCTAAAACCTGGTGAGAAGTTTCCTCTCACTCATTATGTGCATGAATGTCATGATATTTTTGAGGCTTTTAATGAAAAATCTAGATGTTCTTGTTTTAGGTTTGGAAGGTTTATGTAAGAAACAACTTCAACCATTTTCAAAAACTAGAAATGGGCAAAACGTTTTGACTTTATTGTGGATTTTCTTTAATCCATATGGACTCAGAATAATATATATTTATATTTTTGGATACATTGAAGGTCTTTGAGACTTTGTGACCGTCACCAACGTCCTGCCATAATCCTGTCAGGATATTTGAGCTTTAGAGGATAGAAGGGTCCAGACAGAGCTGCCCAGAACTTTCCCATCCTGCTAGTGGGTTTCAGATCTTATTGGTTTCGTCTGGATGGGAATCCTTATCCAACCAAGAAGTTTGCCAGATACGGCCAATCTCTTCTTTGTGTGAACGGGGCCTTAAACAGACCTGACTTTGAGCAAAGTCGATTAGTTTTCAATAGGGTTGAAGTCAGGATAATTCCAGCAGTTTAACGTTAGCTGGGTTTATCCATGGGACTGTATGATAATGCAGTTGGTGGCATTGTAGCCTTGCAGCAAGAAGGTCCTATGTGTCAAAGCCTGGAGTGGATGGATGGATGGATGCCATGGTGGTTTATCCATTCCCAAACCAGCATTGTCCTCATGGAACACCAAACTATGTCCAAATGTCAACTATTGATGTCAGCTAATTTCAGGTGAAGCTGAAGAAGTTGGATCTAGCCTTCATTCTTTATTATTTCACCTTCTTTATGCAATGTACCTGTCCCCCTGGCAGCAAAACAACACTACGATGTGAAGTTAACACCACCACGCTTGACTATATAGTTGGCCTGTACGGACTTCAGATATTAGCACAATATTGGGCAATATTTCATGCAATAACAGTAAATAAATCAGCATCTTTCTGGCTCTAAATCTCAGTGCATGCAGTCAAAACTTTGCAAAACCTAAAATTGCTCTATAAATGAAACAAACCTTTTAATCAAATAGGGTACTTCGATGGAGCAGTGGGGCATTCATGACTGCATTCAGTGGTATTTTGAAAGTGATGTAACAAATGAGTGGGATTATTGTTCAAACATTAAAATTAATTATGATCATACTAACAGAGTTTATGGTTTAAAAGTAATGATCTGTTAAAATGTAACTCATGTTTATCATATGACAGCATGGTTATTTATTATCACTAAGGTTTGTTTGTGTGGTGGTGGTGTTGTTTGTGGTGGTGGGGTTGACAAGGAAAAATTATTAAATTATTTTCCTACTTGATGGTTTGAGAAGTGAGGTTTGGAAGCCTCAACACAACTTCTTTAAAGACACTTTGTCCTTCTGGCTAAATACTCCAAACTTCTCTGACCACTAAACCTCTGCCAAGAAGACATTTGGATTGTCCATGTGACCAACGGCAAATATCCTTCGAGCCTGAAAGGATGGATTGTGGAGCAGGGGCTCCTCTCTTGGTCTGCACCCTCTCAGTCCAAATTGATGTTAAACTTGTGGTCAGAGACACTGGTGTTCAGACCTCTTACAGTTATAACAGCTTGGTGATGACTTTTTACCCTCACCTTTATCATCAGTGCATTAACGGAGCATAGTGCAAGATCCAGAGTTTTTGCAGACGTCTGCCCCCACTGGCAAAAAGTTGAAATGACAATCAGAAGCGGAAAAGCATCTGCTACTGCGACAACAGGCCTTTGGTTTAGAGGCGTAATGTCTTCTGAGGTAAGAAAGCTATAAATACTGAAGTTAGCCTGTGTTCTCTCGCTAATGCGTCAATGGTGGTCGAGAGCGTGTCACACCCACACCCAGAGAATACGACCCGAATCACTCTCTAATAAACGGACTAATCCAGCCTATGGAGGCAATTGCGGTAAATAGAGGAATTTTACACATCGGGCAACTATAGGGGCACGTATGAGAAAGAAAATAAATCATATTTAACCTTTAAACAATGCACAATGCTCCTTTTTAACACCACAACATGACATGATGGAATTTGATATGTCCAAACATATCAAGTTCAGGTAGCATGATGCTGTGGGACAGTTTTTCAACAGGATAATGATCCCAAACAAAATGCAAGCCTGGTTGTGGAACCGATAAAGGAAGCTAACAATAAGCGTCTGAAATGGCCCTCGCCTCAGTCCTACAAGAAATGTATAGACTATGTGTCAAAGCCAGTACAGTGGCAGGACACTAAGCAGCCGAAATGATTTGAATGATGTTTTTCTGACAGCAAGCAGTTCAACATCCTGCCAAAATTATGTCAGAGGCCAGAAATACTGCACGGCTGAGGTGCAAGTTGCTAAGGGACATTTGTCAAAATGTTAGTGGGGAAGAATGTATATAGTTGAGCCTGTGTGCACAATTTTGACTTTTTCTATGTCTGATTTAAAAAAAAATATCAAATGACTTAAAGTTGTGTGTTTATTGATCATTGATCATCAGCCCAGAGCAAATAAGAGTTCATCCAAGTTTTTAAAAGTGCTAAATTAACGTGTGTGCCCATGATGAATGTGAGTGTAGACACAGGGATACTTTATTTTGTCCGTAGATGTTTTCAGCAGGTCGTTACGAATCTGGATGTTGAGTTTTTATTTTATTTTATTTTATTTTATTTAAACAGAGCCTCCCCCTCTCCCTGTTTTGTCTCAACCCACGTCCCTCTCCCCCTGACTGTCAGCCGTTCACATGCAGGCTGAAATAACACGCGGAAGGACCGAAGAGTCGCATGAATGACAGAGAGGAAATAAAGGAGGATAGCAAAGCTAAATAACAATGCATTCATTTACAGCCATTAGCATTCAGACAATCGTTCAGCCACAATCTGGCACAAAGCCCCTGTCACATTCTCACCTGGACACTTGCCACAAACAAAAAATCGCGGCTATACAGTCGTCCCTGCGCCTTCCTTCTGCGGCTTTATTTTGAGGGCGTCGGCACTTAAATGCCACTCAGAAAAGGAAAGGGAACGGGAAGGGACGGAGGCGAAGGGTGGTGACAGAGCCTAGGGGGAACAAACATCACCACCTGTCTGGCTCTCTGACAGCAAGGCGCAGACAGGTGGAGAAAGGAGGAGGACAGTGTTCGTGTGTGTGTGTGTGTGTGTGTGGGTCTGTGTCTGTGTGTGCAGAGCTGGAGCATCTTTCCTGCTGAGAGATTGGCATCTGTCTGCGTTTTGATCCAGACTATACGTGCGGCAGCTGTCCGTGACTGGCTGCGCACCGTGCTATTAGACGCCATACCTGGCCGATTCCTCGGGAATACCTACACGCATCTGCCCGTCCGTCTGTTATCCTCGTGCTGGCTGTCAACCCGCCCGCCTTCACTCATGTCCATCTCTGTGGCAAATGCTGCGCGCTCTCACGTTCGGCGAGAACACTTTGCATCCATCTCCTCACCTCAGATTCCCTGTCACTCGGCAGGTTTTTTCCGCGCACGCTGAACAAACACCAGCATGTTCTGTCTCTCTTTCCCAAAGGAAGCCGTATACTGATAGAGGACTGGAATTTATACACTGGGATCAAAGCTCTGCGGCTGCCACAGAGCGCAGCCTCCCCGTCTCTCCACCTCCCCCCCCCCCGACTTCCAGGCTCCTGACAGTGGCCTTCAAAACATGCTCAAACTGGCAGCTTCCACACGTTGGCCAACACAAGACACAGTCCCTGGTTAAGTAAGGTGTGGAAGCTGTCATAAAATTTTATGTGCAGCTGATAAATCAAGTTCCCATGTGCGTTTGAATGTCAGCAAAGGTGAAGGTCTGTTTGATTTTCACAGATGATGCCACCGGGTTAAAGAGAGGCCCAGCATTAATCTTCCAAAGGAGAAATAAACGTCATATTACGCCTGGGAAATGCTAATGTGCCAGCTTATTTAACAGGCTGCAATTTGGAATTAACATCACCAAACAATTACCTCTGACCGGGGTAGTTTATTACTCCAGCAATGACAAACATCCCAGAGATCCCTCAAACATGGATTTCGGCAGCTGTTTCTAAAAACAAAACAAAACTTAAAGTATGACGGATAAAGAAGGATGATTTAGTCACATTGGTGGATGTATGGATGTGAGGTTAAACAAAGGTGCATGTCAAAGATAATTGTTTTTTTTTTACCGAAATGCAATTTAGATACATGTGCAACTTTACATGAATTCGTTGCTTCATGGCCCACTACCAAAAG